>NW_024737068.1:11286675-11393960 GCF_018991925.1 Homarus americanus
AGAACAAAACTGAACTGGCACCGAAATTACACAGAAGTTACAGTGTTACTATATGTTCTCGTACCCTGTGTGATGAATACGTATAACTTACGAATCTCTTAGTATCTTGAACAAAGATCCGAAGTTCATATCTATTGCAGAGCGAATCTCTCACTCTCTCTCTCTCTCTCATTTTTTATATATGCAAAATATATAATATGGCTTAATTTACAAATATAAACCGCCCAAAATTTTCAATTTTGTATGACGTCACGAGTACATACCACATTACCCTGACAATGATACCGTAGTTATTTTTAGAGGGGAGATAAGGGAGGGACATTGAGCTGCTGTTCATTTAAAACAAAACAAAATATATAAGTCCGCCGCGTTGCCTCTTCTGTGTTGTGGACTTACATTTGCTACTTCAGCTGGAGATAAGGTATATTGCTCTTGTTTGAATTCTTTGCAGGATACGGAGATGAGTCTGAGTCAAACCAGTCCAGGCCAAGCAGGCATAGCAGCAGGGAGCGGATCTGGGAGTTGTGAAGTTGAAGGGTATTCTTTTTCTCTGCTGTGAGGAGAAGAAGGGTGAGCCGTACTCCAGCCACTTTCTGTGAAGCCTTTCGTACCAGGAGTACATCACGTGGAGTGAAGTTCAGAGTCACTGGCAAACCCCCGAGTTTATTTCCTTGGTTCCGTTAGTGGAGTTTATGTCCATTCTTGTTAAGAGTTTTAACCATTTCAACGATCGTTACTTCTGGTTATAATGAGTGGTTAGCTTTTATCTGCTTCAAATTGGATCTGCCATATTTTACCCCAATTATAAACTGTGTTTATTATATATATTCGTTACACAAGACCTGCAGCGTTGTCACGTTCTTTTGTACCGAATCTCTTCATCTTGAAAGGCAGACCTTTGTGTCAGGTAATGTGTCAACAACGATTATTTGAGCATCTTCACAGAGTATTGGAGTCTGGTCCATTTACTAAACAAACGTAGCAGGTCACATGCAGACTTTCCCGCTGTGAACCCAAACTGAAGCTGTGGCAGAGGTCAGTATTTCAGGACTGTTCCGTTTACTGCTAAAAAATAAACTTCGAATACTTTGGTAGATATTCGTATCAGGAAGATACAGGGTGTGTTGTCAAGGGTGCTGTATTCTGGTGCGATCTAAGCTGACTTCCAAAGTCTCTCTCTCTCTCCCTCTCTCTCTCTCTTAGACCACTGGGCGGTTTTCTTTATAAATATGACTTAACTCTTAATTAGTTATGTAATAAATGCACACATTACCACCACCATCATCATTAAAGTCATCACCATCACAATCATCGCTATCATCATCATCATCATCATCACCATCATCATCATCATCATCATCACCATCATCATCATCATCATCACCACGTATCAGCCATGTAATCTCAATAAAAGCCTCCATCCTAATCTTACACTTGAGCGCTTCCCGACTTGGTAACCTCAGCTATTAATAATATGTTCATACTTCACGTAATAAAAGTCACCACAGTCGCTTCAGCTGGTGGGTAGTTAGTATGCAGGGTTACGGTGCCAATTGTCAGAGCCGATGATTGTAACAAGCCAGCGATGACACAAAGGCATTTCAAAATTACATCTACTGTATAACCGAATATATATCTCCATGTATGTATGTATGTATGTATGTATGTATGTATGGTACCTAAAGTTACACCCGCCAAAAAAAAAAAAAGTGAGTTTCACGAATTTCTAAATCTCGTTTAAATCGGATATCGGGACAGGAGTTTCAAAGGGGTGACCTGAGTGCTGTTGGTCCTGGGAGTGTTCCATTACTTGCCCTGGTGTACCATTCTATCCTTGATCTAAATTAAACTCTACCAACTCCTTAGAGTCTCAAACTAGCCACTAAAATATACGTGAAGGAGGGTAAAGGATTTAGAACTGGGGACAGGAGGAAAATAAGGACGAATATGGGTTTATGGGAGGATGGGAAGTGAGGGAAGGACGGAGGAAGGAAGAATTGGAGAGGAAGAGAAGTGGACGAGGAGGGAAGGAAGAGAATGACGCCACGATCCTTTACTTGATGAATAAAGTTTTCCGTCCAGAGTGAGCCAATATTTTCCGGCTCCCAAAACTCTGCTGGGAGCACAAATACGAGATACATAGTGTGTGAATATTAAAACACACACACACAGTACGGTCTGGATACATGAAGCTAAATAAAAGGCATCAGTCAATTCTTGTACAACACACACACACACACACACACACACACAGTACGGTCTGGATACATGAAGCTAAATAAAAGGCATCAGTCAATTCTTGTACCACACACACACACACACACACACACACACACACACACACACACACACACACACACACACACACACACACACACACACACACACACACACACACACACACACACACTACACTGCTACAAGACAAACTCAGCTGCAGTGTCCGGAACAAGATCATTGCTTCTGGGTAATCTTGTCATCTCCAGCATCAGTCTGTCTGTCTGTCTGTCTGTCTATCTCGCTCTCGTTTAACTTGTACATACATACATACATACATACATACATACATACTTACATACATACATACATATACACCTACATATATAAACAACAAACCACACCAACAAACTTTATCATCGCAGTTCAGTTTCCAAACTTGACTCATCCGTTAACACCTCCCCCCCTCCACCCACTCACCAGACCCTCTCCACACTCACCATCATTACTCACAAACATCCCCCCATCCCTCTCACTCCTTGTAGTCGTCCTCCTAGCTAACCCCTCTCCTCCTCCACCCCTTCTCACTCCTTGTAGTCGTCCTCCCAGCCAGCCCCTCTCCTCCTCCACTCCCTCTCACCCTTGTCGTCCTCCCAGCCAGCCCCCTCCTCCTCCACTCCTCCTCACCCTTGTAGTCGTCCTCCCAGCCAGCCCTCTCATCCTCCACCCTCCTCACTCCTTGTAGTCGTCCTCCCAGCCAGCCCCTCTCATCCTCCACTCCCTCTCACTCCTTGTAGTCGTCCTCCCAGCCAGCCCCTCTCATCCTCCACTCCCTCTCACTCCTTGTAGTCGTCCTCCCAGCCAGCCCCTCTCATCCTCTTCACCCGTATCCTTAATTCCCTCTTCCTCCCTCCTAACTCTTCTCCTCCACCCCTTCCATCATGTGTCTAATCTCCAACCTGTTTTCTGCCATTTCTCTTCTTCCATTACCTGTTCCACCCCTTTCCCTCTCCCTCACACTCCTCCATCCACATATCACACAGAAATGCTCATCAAATCCCGCAAAAAGTCCCAGGATGGCCAACTTTCTCTGTCTTTAAAACTTCACTTTCTCCCTTATTTCTTCCCTGCCTCGTTTCCTCTCTCCCTCCTTTCCTCTTTCCCCTTCTACCCTCTTTCCCTTATTCACCTCCTTCTCTCGTTCCTCTCTCTTCCCCTCCTTTGTTCCCTTCCTTCCTTCCTCCTTCCTCCATTTCTTCTCCCCCTCCCTCTCTCACTAATTTTCTTTCTACTTCCCTTTCTCTCTCTCTACCACCCTCCCTCATCTCCTTCCTTCATCTCTCTAACCCTCCCTGTCTCTCGATCACCCTCCTTCATTTCCTCTCACCTGTCCTCCCTCATTTCATCTTCCCCTCCCTTCTTTCCTCTTCCTCTGTTCAATTTCCTCCTCAGACCAAGAAAAGAACAAGGTCAAAACTCGTGCAGGAAAGGAGTAAGACAGGAAGGGAAGGGGGAGGGAGGGGGGGACAGGGGAAGGGGCAGGGGGAGGTTGGGAGTGAGGAAGGGGAGGATGAAAGTGAGGGAGGGGGGGGGAGACAGTGAAAAGGAGGAGATGGAGATGGATAAATGGAGGAAGAAGGGGGGGAGGAGAGAATGGGAAGGAAGAGATGGAAAAGAGAGATGAGAAGGAAAAGGGGTGAGAGGGATGGAGAAAGGTAAGGAAGGAAGAGGGACAGAGGGACGAAATTAAAATCGGAGGGGAGAGGGAGTAACGGAGAGAGTAGGAGAGGGCGAAGAGAAGGAGAGAAGAGACAAACAAAAAAAGGAAGGAGGAGAGAAGCAGTGGCGGCGCTTGTCAGGTCGTCGTCGCCATCATCTTTATAAACGAGGATAAACAAATAATATTTTTAACCACGTCTCCAAGATGGGAGTGTATGAGGTTCATCATCATTATGTAAGAGAGAGAGAGATAATGAACGGAGAGAGAGAAAGGAGGTGGGTAGGGAGATATAGGAAGGGGAAGTGAGAGTGAGGCTGGAGGAAGAGAGAGAGAGAGAAAGAGTGAGTTGGGGGAGCCGCTGCGGAAATTAGATATCCTCCGTCAATCATCGCGGTGGGGAGCCATATGAGCTCCAGTTTTAATAGGCACCCAGACCTACTAAACCCCAGCCCACCCAAGCCTACCAATTAAGATTTGGGACCCTTGAGATTGGGGCTCCAATAAGACTTGGGGCTCGTTCGGACTCGCATTCATTAAGACTGGGACCTATGATTAAGGTGGGTTAGATGAGGTTAAATTAGGGAGCAGGACTGCCTGGACTCTATTGGGACATGGGCGATCTGGACCCTATTACGACAAGGGCCCATTTGATCTGGACCCTATTAGGATAAGGGCCCATTTGATCTGGATCCTAGCGGAACAAGGGCCCATTTGGTCTCTCATCATCTCACATCAAGAGTGGCAGGGTAGTACTGAGGAGTTCTAGGAATGTGTGGAAATACGAAGCAAGTGGACCATGTTGTATGAGGAAGACACACAGTGGCTCGCTAACCACTGCTCCAGCCCCAGTGACAGAGACAGTCAAGAGTCTCCATGACTTACACTACACGGGGAACCCACTGGCAACAAGGAGTGGCTAAGACTGATAGAGGAACCTTAGCACGGAGGATCTCTAACAAACCCTAACTGAATAACTGGTTGACTTGCTGACTGACCGAGTGATTGATTTACTGAATGAGCGACTGATTTATTGACTAACTGAATGATTAACTGGCTGCTACACTGTCTAACTGGTTGACGGCCTGACCGGATGACTGTTTGTCTTACCGAGAGGACCTTGATCTCAAGTTATCAAGCGACCTTAATAAAATCGTGACGACTGCTAGAATATTATCTTTTTCGTCGCGCCTTACCAAACTGACCATTATAATACACCTCGTTTTGTGGTATCATATCGACGATTACAGAAACATTTTTACAAATTCACGATAAAAGGATCACTTTTTTATCGCACATGGCTGACGGTAAAAATATTGGTATTGATACAACCATTAGAGAAACATCGTTCAGTCTATTATTGAAACGTCTTTTTATCCCACGACATACAGTAAGTCTCTTTAAACAGGAATAGTTTTATACACAACACAAACTGGCTCCGGTAACAGAAACCTGCGAAGATTGCAAAAGCGTGTTTCTTTTATCCTTTTATACCACGTCGATCATTATCGACATGTCTCTTGTCCCACAATAGCGAGTCAGCGATTAACGGAAACATTTTCAATACACAACAACTGTCACTGAAGAAAATGAAAGGTTTTGTGAGAGCTTTGATCCACTTCCTGTCGAGGAACTAGACACGGCCAGGAGTCACTCGGGCGACCCCGTGAGGTAAGGGTTGACAAGGAGGAGAAGTAGGATTCCTGACCACTTCTATCAAATCAGTGGTCGTGTCAAGAACCTTTGATATTGTGGTAAGGACGCGGAGGAGCATCACAGACCTCAAGAATTCTGTCAGAATCCCTTAACGGTCCAGGGAAGAGTAAGGGACAGGTAGGAAGTATATTTATACGATATAAAATACAGAATGAGGTTTATATTTTATGTTTTATCCATACAACGTTGTCACTGGCTGATCATTTGAGTATTAAAGGATCTTTTCACTGATAAATAAACAATGTTAACAAACAAAATCTTCAAGTTACGTCTCACTATTTTGTAAAAGACAAGACTTGCTGAGCAACACCAAACAATTACAGTAAATTTGTGTATTGAAGCGTTCACCATAGAGAGTGAGTTACGCAATACCTATATGTACGAGGTGACCCCCATTCAGGATGTGTGGAGGGTACAGTATATTATCTGGTGATGTTTATTACATTCCTGATAAATGGCAGTGAAGAAATAAGAAAAGCATTGAACAGCTACTTCTTATCAGTTTTCACAAAAGAATTTTGCGATGAAATTCCAGAGGTGGAACTGATATTTAAGGAAAGGGAAGAAGAGAAATTAAAGAATATCACTATCAGGAAAGAGGATGTTCTTAAGAAGATAAATAAACTAAAAACAAAATCCCCAGGGCCGGATGAAATTTCCTCGAGTCTTAAAAAGTGTGAGGAACAGATTAGCGGACCCCCTCGTAAACTTATTTACAAAATCATTAGACACGGAGTTGTGCCAGACTTATGAAACAGGCAAATGTAGTACCCATATTCAAAAAGGAGAACAGAGCATCAGCGTCAAATTACCGGCCGATCAGTTTGACGTCAGTAGTGGGGAAATTTCTTGAATCAATTATAGCAGATAGCATCCGATCGCATCTAGAGAAAAGCAAATTAATCTACAACTCTCAACATGGGTTTACAAAGGGAAAATCTTGTCTAACAAATCTGCTAACGTTTTTAGGAAAGTCTTGAGGTAGTAGATAATGACGAAAATTACGATGTTATTTACTTAGACTTTAGCAAAGCATTTGACAGAGCACCGCATCAGAGGCTTCTGAGAAAATTAAGGCTCATGGTATCAGGGAAAAGTTTTAAATTGGATAAAATCATGGCTCACTGATAGAACGCAGAGGGTCAGCGTAGATGGTGTTAAATCTGAGTGGGGCCGTGTAACCCATTGGGGTTCCCCAGGGGTCAGTACTAGGCCTCGTTCATAATCTACATAAACGATCTAGATACTGGGATCAGCAGTGACATAAGTTGCGGATAACACCAAAATAGGGCGGCAAATTAATTCAGGGCAGGATGCAAATGCATTACAGGAGGATCTAAATATACTGCGGTGGTCTGAAAAATGGCAAATGAAATTCAACACCAGCAAGTGCAGCGTACTTAATATTGGAAGAACAAATACTTATAATGTATACAGCCTTAACAACATCAACCTGAAGTCGACTTGTGAAAAGAGACCTAGGGGTATCTTACGCCGGACCTACGGCATAGAAAACAGTGCGTCAATGTTCGAAATAAGGCAAACAGAGTATTGGGTTTATATCTAGAAGTGTAAGTAACAAAGTGCAGAGGTCTTATTACTCTATCTTGCGCTAGTCAGGCCGCACTTCGATTATGCGGTTCAGTTCTGGTGCCCCTATTATAGAATGGATATAAATTCACTAGTCGGTGCAGCGAAGAATGACAAAAATGATTCCGGGACTTAGAAACCTTCCATATCAGATTAGATTAAAGAAACAACATTCCCTAGAAAGACGAAGTGAGGGGAGATATGATAGAAGTATTTAAGTGGGTGAAAGGAATCAATAAGGGATATAGATAAAGTTCTTATAATATCCGAGCAGGATAGGACTCGAGCAACGGATTCAAGTTGGATAAGCTTAGGTTTTGGAAGGAGATAGGAAGAAACTGGTTCACAAATAGGGTGGTGGACGAGTGGAACAAGCTTAGCAACTATGTAGTAAGTGCGGGAACTCTGGAAAGTTTCAAAAGGAGGCTAGATAGATTCATGGATGATAGAGTGGTAGTAACTCTCGACAGGAGCTGCCTTGCACAGGCCAATCGGCCTATTGCAGACTCCTTATTTTCTTATGTTCTTATTACAGCCAGGTGTTCCTTATTACTGGTGAGGTATATTGTGTCCCACCATGAGGTCTCTAAAAAGCTTAGACAATAACTGTACTCCCACTGTTGATTCCGAAGACGTGTTTATAATCATTTCGGCATCACATGAAGGAAGCGACCAACCGACCATACCTTAATTGCAATGCGACCACCTGCCAAATACACCCACCACCTGACAACCTTATAGTAGGTAGTAGGCAGCTACCAAACAGGGAGGTACTACCGCCCGGGAAGAAATTGGAAGCATAATGTGTTGTCTAATGGTAGACCCTGCTGCCATATGGCATCACGAAAATTGTGACCAAGTCCCAGGTTGCTAATCTGACTGTCTGCCTCATTTACACACAATTGCAGGGTCTCAATTGTTTCTCTTACTGTGACAACATAACTTACAGTACATACAGTATATAATTTCTCACTATTGATTTTTTTTTAATTTTTGTATTTCTTTATGGTTTATTATTATTATTATTATTATTATTATTATTATTATTATTATTATTATTATTATTATTACATTTTCCCCTCAGGCCCGATGTGGGTCAGTGACCTGTGCCAGGTGGGCTAATCTAATAAATATATATATATATATATATATATATATATATATATATATATATATATATATATATATATATATATATATATATATATATACCCACCACCTGACACCCTTATACACTGTACACCCACCACCTGACAACACTTGCCACCAGACGCCATTAAACACAAGTGACGAAAGCTGTTAACTGCTTCACAAACTCTTACGTTCATTAACATAAAGTTTTCTGAAGCTTCCCTCCTTTTTCCTTCTTCTTGATGTTATTCTACACCAGTGTTCGCGGTGACGGCCGATCGGTGCGTCACTTTTTTAAGCGGAGGTCTTGAGTCAGTGTTGAAGCCGGAACCTAACCTAACCTAACCTAACTTAAGCCTTAATTAACCTTACTTAACCTAACCTAACTTAACCTAATCTAACTTAACCTCACCTAATTTAACCTTAACCTCATCAAATTTAACCTAACCTCACCTAACTTTAATCTAATCCATCCTAATCCACTTTAAGCTAACCTACACCTAATGGCAGCTAAGAACCAAAATGCATCTTAACCTAACCTCATCTAAATCAGATCAACGTAACCAAACCGTACTCCTCACCTAATCGAACTCAAGCTACTCTAAACTAACCTAGTCTTCCCTAATTCATGTTAATTTGACCATCGCTCAGCGTAACCTAATCTAATGTAACTCAACATACCCTACCCTAACCTAACCTAACCTAACCTAAATCTAATCTAACTTAAGCTAACGTACCCAAATCTAACCTAACCTAACCTAACCTAACAAACACATCACGATTACAAAATAAAACATCGGGGATATTATTAGGTCCAGGTCCAGGTCAAAGTTCAGGTCCGGGTCCGGTAGTTAGTCAGCTTGGCCCCTTAAAGAAGGTTGGGAGACTCAGTGAATGCAGCAAAACACTAAATGATCGTCGGTTCTTTCGCCTTCTCTCTTTTATCATTCACACTCCTCGTCTTCTGCACACATGCAACACTTTTTGCCGCCTTTTCTAATGTTTGCCAATTGGCCTCTTTAAAACCGGGGTTAATTTTCACTCACCTGAGCTCTAGATTGATAACTTTACATTCCTCGCATCCCGCCATCTTTATTGGTTACATTGTATAGTTTCACGGTATGAGTCAAAAAGCGTGATTGGTCAGTTAATTTCCCATAGAGAAACAGATAATTTTACCGGTGAATCATTGATTGCCTCTTAACATCATGTTTGAAATATACAACCTATATTATTTTCTTTCATGAGCTGGATTTTCACTTAATACGCACACATACACACACACACAATAATATATATATATATATATATATATATATATATATATATATATATATATATATATATATATATATATATATATATATATATATATATATATATATATATATATATATGCAAGAGTGAGTGTTTGTATGTGAGTGTGTTTATACATAGACCATTTGCACGATTAATGTAAACATTTTTCACCCGCTAGAGCCCTACAATAGCCCATGCTCAGTTAATTCTGGAATTTACAACACCCAAGACATTAACGTAAACTTATACACGTAAGTTTACCAGTAAAATACCTCGTGTGGGTCCCCTGATTATGTTATTATATGTATTCCAACTTCAACAAATAACTCTTCTCAACTTCTAAGACGTAAACACCTTATACAAGAGATTCTGGGAGTTACGAGTGACGGTGTTATCGAAAAATCTTATCATATACTCCGCTGATGTCTGGTCAAATGCACCCATGGCCTAATGGGCCCTGTCCTAATAGGCTCCTTGTCCTAAGAGGCCCGTGTTTTAATAATCCTAGGTCCTAACAGACTCCAGTACTAATAGGCCTCAGGCCTAGCAGGTCACAGGCTAAATGAATCTCAGTGCTACCCTAAACAGACTCCAGTCGTAATAGACCCAAGTCGTAATAGGCTCCATTCCGAATGCATCGCAATTCTAATATGCTTAAATTCTAAAGGGTCCCCTTGTTAATGGGTCTAAGTCTTCTAAGCCCCAGTCCTAATGGTTATTCTACGTAATATTAAGTTGAGTGTACAGTATTTGGACTGGGGCCAGCGAGTACAGCTGTTCAGGACACACCGCTACAGTGCCGAGTGTCTGATGTATGTTCTTATATAATACTACTGGGCGGCCCCGGTTGTTGTTGTTGTTATTACTGTAATTGTCATCAGTAAAAGGGCACATTTATTATCATCGTTATTTTAATTAGTATTATTTGATATTATCAGTGATCATACTATAATTAGAGGCATTATTATTTTCATTACTAATATTATTCTTATTACTAGAAGTAGTATTAAAATAATTATTATTATTATTATTATAATTTCTTTTTATAATAATTATTTTTGTTATTAATGATACGGTTTTATTGTCATCAATCTTACTACCAACACTAAAATATTATCATTACCATTAACAGTGTCATCAAAACTATTATCATCATTATTACCATTAATATTACAATCAACCTTACCATCAACATTTTCTTCACAGTGATACTCATCAACAGCGCAGTGAGCAAAGGACTTGGGCGTGTAATAATAATAATAATAATAATAATAATAATAATAATAATAATAATAATAATAATAATTAACGGTTTATTGAAAGAGCTTGGCCGCCAGAAGGCTGAAAATATACAGTTACATAATTGGGGAATGGGTTTCGAATTACAAATAATATACAAATAACATAAGTGATATGAATAAGATATATCATAACTAGATGGGGAAAAGCTCAGACTACAGGGCATTTCAACATAGTGACAGTGCAAGAAGTAGTATTTACTGGGAGTGAATACACTGGTTTATTACAAGTTATTGATAATTTTTACAATGGTTGGGACTGGGCTGTTCTTATAGCGATCAGTTCGTGCACGTATGGGCTGGATGCGGTTGTGGTGTCGAACAGCGCTTCTTGATATGTGGAGTAGGAAGGGGAGAGAATAATCTTGCATGCCCTGTGTGGGTGTGTGTGTGTGTGTGTGTGTGTGTGTGTGTGTGTGTGTGTGTGCGTCTGTGTTGTGTGTGTGTGTGTGCGTCTGTGCGTGTGTCTGATATATCCTTAGCGTTAATACTCCCACTCACTAAGGTCTGACGCCAGGATTAATGGCCGCCCTCCCCCCAAAAACCAATGCTTCACAGTCGGATGTTATCATTATGTAGCAGAGGACTTCATCATCTGGTCGGCACCGTCTGTATGTACTCAAGTAAATTAGTTCAAGATTAAACTTTTGATCTTTTTTTATTCCCGTAATATTATTTATTTTTCCATATGAAATTATTACCTACTGAAGTTTTTATCTCCTGGTATAGTGAGTTGTAAGTGTCTCCAAAACAGATAGTCATTAACGGATTTTTATTTATTTTTTATTAAAGAGTTAAAAAAGTTCATCTCGACAAAGAGTTGATGGCACTGAGAGACGGCCAATTAGTTTACTTGTTGGGTGAGTGAAAGTGATATGAATTTGTGCCTCTATTGTCTCTCTGCTGGTGATTTTGAAACGTAATAATATAGTCTGTTGTACCTGTGTTATATACTATGTTATACCTGTGTTTATAGGCTGGCGTAATAATGTACTGTCTGGTGTTTATAGGGTGATGTAACATAATGTACTGTGTTAATAGGCTGGCGTAATAATGTACTGTCTGGTGTTTATAGGGTGATGTAACATAATGTACTGTGTTTATAGGCTGGTGTAATAATGTACTGTCTGGTGTTTATAGGGTGATGTAACATAATGTACTGTGTTAATAGGCTGGCGTAATAATGTACTGTCTGTGTGTTTATAGGGTGATGTAACATAATGTACTGTGTTTATAGGCTGGTAATAATGTACTGTCTGTGTGTTTATAGGGTGATGTAACATAATGTACTGTGTTTATAGGCTGGCGTAATAATGTACTGTCTGTGTGTTTATAGGGTGATGTAACATAATGTACTGTGTTTATAGGCTGGCGTAATAATGTACTGTCTGTGTGTTTATAGGGTGATGTAACATAATGTACTGTGTTTATAGGCTGGCGTAATAATGTACTGTCTGTGTGTTTATAGGGTGATGTAACATAATGTACTGTGTTTATAGGCTGGCGTAATAATGTACTGTCTGTGTGTTTATAGGTGATGTAATATAATGTACTGTGTTTATAGGCTGGTGTAATAATGTACTGTCTGTGTGTTTATAGGGTGATGTAACATAATGTACTGTGTTTATAGGCTGGTGTAATAATGTACTGTCTGTGTGTTTATAGGGTGATGTAACATAATGTACTGTGTTAATAGGCTGGCGTAATAATGTACTGTCTGTGTGTTTATAGGGTGATGTAACATAATGTACTGTGTTTATAGGCTGGTGTAATAATGTACTGTCTGTGTGTTTATAGGGTGATGTAACATAATGTACTGTGTTTATAGGCTGTGTAATAATGTACTGTCTGGTGTTTATAGGGTGATGTAATATAATGTACTGTGTTTATAGGCTGGTGTAATAATGTACTGTCTGTGTGTTTATAGGGTGATGTAACATAATGTACTGTGTTTATAGGCTGGGTGTAATAATGTACTGTCTGTGTGTTTATAGGGTGATGTAACATAATGTAATGTTTATAGGCTGGTGTAATAATGTAGTCTGTGTGTTTATAGGGTGATGCAACATGTACTGTGTTAATAGGCGTAAATGTACTGTCTGGTGTTTATAGGGTGATGTAACATAATGCACGTTAATAGGCTGGCGTAATAATGTACTGTCTGTGTGTTTATAGGGTGATGTAACATAATGTACTGTGTTTATAGGCTGGCGTAATAATGTACTGTCTGTGTGTTTATAGGGTGATGTAACATAATGTACTGTGTTTATAGGCTGGTGTAATAATGTACTGTCTGTGTGTTTATAGGGTGATGTAACATAATGTACTGTGTTTATAGGCTGGTGTAATAATGTACTGTCTGTGTGTTTATAGGGTGATGTAACATAATGTACTGTGTTTATAGGCTGGCGTAATAATGTACTGTCTGTGTGTTTATAGGGTGATGTAACATAATGTACAGTGTTTATAGGCTGGTGTAATAATGTACTGTCTGTGTGTTTATAGGGTGATGTAACATAATGTACTGTGTTAATAGGCTGGTGTAATAATGTACTGTCTGGTGTTTATAGGGTGAAAATATAATACTGTGTTTATAGGCTGCGTAATAATGTACTGTCTGTGTGTTTATAGGGTGATGTAAACATAATGTACTGTGTTTATAGGCTGGCGTAATGTACTGTCTGTGTGTTTATAGGGTGATGTAACATAATGTACTGTGTTTATAGGCTGGTGTAATAATGTACTGTCTGTGTAAGTTTATAGGGTGATGTAACATAATGTGTACTGTTTATAGGCTGGCGTATTAATGTACTGTTCTGGTGTTTATAGGGTGATGTAATATAATGTACTGTGTTTATAGGCTGGCGTAATAATGTACTGTCTGGTGTTTATAGGGTGATGTAACATAATGTACTGTGTTTATAGGCTGGCGTAATAATGTACTGTCTGGTGTTTATAGGGTGATGTAACATAATGTACTGTGTTTATAGGCTGGCGTAATAATGTACTGTCTGTGTGTTTATAGGGTGATGTAACATAATGTACTGTGTTTATAGGCTGGTGTAATAATGTACTGTCTGTGTGTTTTATAGAGGTGATGTAACGCAATGTACTGTGTTAATAGGCTGGCGTAATAATGTACTGTCTGAGTGTTAATAGGGGTGATGTAATATAATATGCTGTGTTTATAGGCTGGCGTAATACCAATATGCACAATGGTGTTTATAGGGTGATGCTTAACATAATGTACTGTGTTTTATAGGCTGTGTAATAATATACTATCTGTGTGTTTATAAATTGATGTAACATAATATACTGTGTTTATAGGCTGGCGTAATAATGTACTGTCTGGTGTGTTTATAGAAGTGATGTAACATAATGTACTGTGTTTATAGGCTGGCGTAATAATGTACTGTCTGGTGTTTATAGGGTGATGTAACATAATGTACTGTGTTTATAGGCTGGCGTAATAATGTACTGTCTGTGTGTTTATAGAGTGATGTAATATAATGTACTGTGTTTATAGGCTGGTGTAATAATGTACTGTCTGTGTGTTTATAGGGTGATGTAACATAATGTACTGTGTTTATAGGCTGGTGTAATAATGTACTGTCTGTGTGTTTATAGGGTGATGTAACATAATGTACTGTGTTAATAGGCTGGCGTAATAATGTACTGTCTGGTGTGTTGAGTAGGGTGATGTAACATAATGTACTGGTGTTAATAGGCTGGCGTAATAACCGTACTGTCTGTGTGTTTATAGGGTGATGTAATACCGTACTGTGTTTATAGGCTGCGTAATAATGTAAATTGTCTGGTGTTTATAGGGTGATGCAACATAATGTACTGTGTTAATAGGCTGGTGTAATAATGTACTGTCTGGTGTTTAGGGTGATGTAACATAATGTACTGTGTTAATAGGCTGGTAAAATAATGTAATTGTCTGTGTGTTTATAGGGTGATGTAGATAATGTACTGTGCCAATAGGCTGGTGTAATAATGTACTATTCTTGTGTGTTTATAGGGTGATGCAACATAATGTACTGTGTTTATAGGCTGGTAATAATGTACTGTCTGTGTGTTTATAGGTGATGTAACATAACGTACTGTGTTAATAGGCTGGCGTAATAATGTACTGTCTGTGGGTATATAGTGATGTAACATAATGTACTGTGTTTATAGGTTGCGTAATAATAAAATGTGTCTGTGTGTTTATAGGGTGATGTAACATAATGTACTGTGTTACGGCTGGCGTAATAATGTACTGTCTGTGTGTTTATAGGGTGATGTAACATAATGTACTGTGTTTATAGGCTGGCGTAATAATGTACTGTCTGTGTGTTTATAGGGTGATGTAACATAATGTACTGTGTTTATAGGCTGGCGTAATAATGTACTGTCTGTGTGTTTATAGGGTGATGTAACATAATGTACTGTGTTTATAGGCTGGCGTAATAATGTACTGTCTGTGTGTTTATAGGGTGATGTAACATAATGTACTGTGTTTATAGGCTGGTGTAATAATGTACTGTCTGTGTGTTTATAGGGTGATGTAACATAATGTACTGTGTTTATAGGCTGGCGTAATAATGTACTGTCTGTGTGTTTATAGGGTGATGTAACATAATGTACTGTGTTAATAGGCTGGCGTAATAATGTACTGTCTGTGTGTTTATAGGGTGATGTAACATAATGTACTGTGTTAATAGGCTGGCGTAATAATGTACTGTCTGGTGTTTATAGGGTGATGTAACATAATGTACTGTGTTAATAGGCTGGCGTAATAATGTACTGTCTGTGTTTTATAGGGTGATGTAACATAATGTACTGTGTTTATAGGCTGGCGTAATAATGTACTGTCTGTGTGTTTATAGGGTGATGTAACATAATGTACTGTGTTTATAGGCTGGCGTAATAATGTACTGTCTGTGTGTTTATAGGGTGATGTAACATAATGTACTGTGTTTATAGGCTGGCGTAATAATGTACTGTCTGTGTGTTTATAGGGTGATGTAACATAATGTACTGTGTTTATAGGCTGGCGTAATAATGTACTCTCCTGCGCTTCACTGTACAAGATGAAGTAACTTAATAATGCACGGTGTTGTACTTGTAAGATGATGTAATATAATAAAGTACACTGGCCTCCTGCCTAGTGATGATTGATGCTGCCTCAGGTCACCCTGTAGGTTCTTCCTTAAACTCAAATATTTACAGCATATAAATATACAAGGTGGGAGGAAGGGAGGGAGGGAGACGTCCCCTAAACTCTACTTTAACCTCGATGTAAAATTTAGATAAACTAAAATTACGAGGGCCACTACGGCTTCTGTTGTATATAAGATAAAAAATTTAATTAATAGAGTCGAAGAGTTAATTAAGTAGGCTTTAAGTATGCAGGTCGTGCCATAAACCACACACACTGAGGGTACTGTAACATACTTATGGTAAAATTTGTTTGGCGTTATAAATAAATCAGAGGGAGAAATGTTTTATTTAGGGTATTAGACTGTACACCTACACCACTGATGATGTAAGGCTAAACATATAATATAACGGCGATAATAATATATAACCTAGAAATTAAGTTATGAGAGGGCGTCCATTTGGGTGTGAACGAGAGAAAATTATTTGTTGTGTTGCTGTTTGTCCCTGCTGTAACTTACACCCGGTGTTGGCGGCCAACAACAGCAGGAATATATATATATATATATATATATATATATATATATATATATATATATATATATATATATATATATATATATATATATATATATATATATATATATATATATAAAGTGCCCACAAAGTCCTGTGCAACTTTAAACGTTATAAACTTTGTATGTGCATGTAAACGGGACTGCCCAGTATGGACCAATAGGCCCGCTGTAGTTTCCTCCATTTTTATGTTCTTAACAGTAGCAAACTGTAAACGGCATATGGGGACGTAATATGTGTACAATGTTATTTCAATGTTCCCTGCATTGTGATTCTAGTGCGTGACAGTTCTACAACGTTTTCCTTGACAGTGAACAGTTGGAGGTGGACCAAACACGCGTTATTATTATCATTTAGGATACAGTGCTCCTGGCATTGTATAAGTTTGAGTTACGTGACGTCCAATAGCTTATTTTAACTCGTTTACCAGACCTGACCTGACCCCGTTAGACTACATTTTATGAGGTCATAATAAATCTGTGGCTTAATAACAAAAAAAAAAATCTTTGGACAAAATTATGGTCCATATCACAAGAGTATTTCATGACACCACTGCGGAGAGTGGGGGGATGTCTTCAAGCACCTGGGCGACGTCCTCTGGTGGTGGCGGCCAGGTACTGTATAGTGTTGACACCTTATAGTATTAAGCTTTTGTCTGATGTTTACAGTTTTCTTCTGCCGTGTAAACATCCAAAGTTAATAAAGCTTAAAGTTATACAAACACACCAAAAGACGGACACAATGATACATATAGTTAAACATACAGACAGACATATGTACTAAAAGAGACACAGACAGGTGGACAGATGCAGGTAAGGACATAAATTCCCACATTATTGTTATTAACATGTATTCACAAATGAGCAATTACTAATTGCCCTTGTCATTTCATTAACGCAGGCAATTAAAAGCAAATACTTATCACGGGATACATTTAACCAAAAACATTACTGTCAATGTTAAAAAAATATTAAATGGAGAAATAGACACACTAGTTGGGCAGGGGTGGTGGTGGTGGTGGTGGTGGTGGGGGCAGTAGTAGTAGTGGTGGTGGTGGTGGGGTAGTAGTCGTGGTGGTGGTGGTGGTGGTAGTAGTGTGTAGTAGTAGTAGTGGTGGTGTGAGGTGGTGGTGGTGGGGTGGTGTGCAGTAGTGGTGGTGGTGGTGGGGGTGGTGTAGTGTGGTGGTAGTGTGGTGGTGGTGGTGGTAGTGGGGGTGGTGGTGGAGGTAGGTGGTGGTTAGTGGTAGTGGTGGTGGTGGTGGTGGGGCGGTAGTAGTAGTGTGGTGGTGGTGGCAGTAGTAGTAGTAGTAGTGTGTGTGTGGTGGTGGTGGTGGTGGTGGTGGTGGTGGTGGTGGGTGGTGGTGGTGGTGGGGGAGGTAGTGGCGTTGGTGGTGATTGTGGTGGTAAGAGGGTGGTGGTACTGGTGTTTGGAGGAGTAGTAGTAACGATATTGTTGGTGGTAGTGATAGCGCTGGAGGGTCGTAGTGGTGCTTAATGGTGACAGTAGTAGTGGCAGTAGTGGTGACAGTAATAGTGGCAGTAGTGGTGACAGTAGTAGTGGCAGTAGTAGTGGCAGTAATAGTGGCAGCAGTGGTGGTGGCAGTAGTGGTGACAGTAACAGTGGCGATAGTGGTGGCGTAGTGGTGGCAGTAGTAGTAGTAGTGGCGGTGGTGGTGGCGAGGGCGTGGTGTGATAGTGGCTGGTAATTGGCGGTAATGGTGGTGGCAGTAGTGGTGGCAGTAATAGTGGCGGTAGTAGTGGCGGTGGCGGTGGCATTAATAATTGGTATTGGTGGTGGCGAGTAGGCGATGGCCGTGGTGGTCAACGATAACGGTGGTGGCGGTAGTGGTGGCGGTAGTGGTGACAGTGGTGGCGGTAATGGTGGCGGTGGTAGCGGTAGTGGTGGCGTGTGTGGCAGTGGTGGCAGTGTGGTGGTGTAGTGCCAGTAGTGGTGGCGGTAATTAGTGGTGGTGGTGGCGGTAGTAGTGATGTGGTGGCAGTAGTGTGGTGGCGTGGTAGCGGTAATGTGGCGGTAGTAGTGTGGTGGCAGTAGTAGCGTGGCGGTAATGGTGGCGGTAGGTAGTAGTAGCAGTGGTGGCAGTAGTGGTAGCAGTAGTGGTGGCGGTGGTGGCAGTAGTGGTGTGGTGGCAGTAGTAGTAGCAGTAGTAGTGGCAGTAGTAGTGGCAGTGGTGGTGGCAGTAGTGGTAGCAGTAGTGGTGGTGGCAGTAATAGTGGCAGCAGTGGTGGCAGTAGTGGTGGCAGTAGTAGTGGCAGTAGTAGTGCCAGTAGTGGTGGCAGTAGTAGTGGCAGTAGTAGTGGCAGTAGTGGTGGCAGTAGTGGTGGCAGTAGTGGTGGCAGCAGTGGTGGCAGTAGTAATGGCAGTAGTAGAGGCAGTAGTAGTAGTAGCAGTAGGTTAGGTCCATTACGATAGATCGACAGCACTGCCAATATGAAAAGTTGCAGCAACTGTTGCTGCAGGTACCAGAAAATTTGAAAAAAAAAGTAGCTATAGCGCAGGAGGTGGGCGCCTCGAACTGGTTAACTACGTTACCGATAAGGGCAAATGGTTTCAGTCTTAACAAACAAGAATTTAGAGATGCCATTGCTCTAAGGTACGGTCGGCCAGTAGAAGGTTTGCCCTCCAAATGCGTGTGTGGCTCTTCCTATGACGGCGATCACGCCATGGTGTGCAAGAAAGGGGGCTTCATATGCATGAGGCATGACGAAGTAAGGGACCTTACAGCAAATATGTTGAAGGAAATCTGCCAGGATGTCATGGTAGAACCGACCCTCCTTCCATTGGATGGTGAGATCTTCCAACATAGGACTTCAAACACATCTAACGAAGCCCGTGTTGACGTCAGTGCTCAAGGATTCTGGACGCGGGGACAGCGAGCTTTCTTCGACATCAGGATTTTTGATCCCATGGCCGCATGTCACCGTAACCTAGCTCTCGATGCTGCACATAGGAGGAACGAGAACGACAAGATAAGGGCATATGGGGAGAGAATCCAAAACGTTGATCAAGGCAGCTTCACTCCTATAGTGTTCACAACCTCTGGTGGGATGGGACCAAGTGCAAGATGTTTCTTTGCCAGACTCGCGGAGGTGATCTCCGAACAGAAGCAGCAGCCCAGAAGTTTTGTTACAGCCTGGATGAGATGTCGACTGTCTTTCTCTCTCCTTCGGTCGGCTTTGCTCTGCCTCAGGGGAACGAGAGCTTCTGCCCCAATTCCGACAACTGCTGCAGATATCGACTATGAGGCTACAGTCACTGAATGCCGCATAGATCTGTGGCTCAACTAATTTAACACAGATGGGATAGCTACTTATGTATTAGGATATTTAATATTAAGGTAATTAAATGGTGGCGAAGGTGTGGCTAATGGGGGAGGCTGGAGGCCACGTTTAAAAAAAAAAAGTAGTAGCAGTCGTGGTGGCAGTAGTAGTAGCAGTAGTAGTGGCAGTAGTGGTGGCAGTAGTGGTGGCAGTAGTCAGCTGGACGTGTTAAAAATGCAGCAGTGTGTTTAGGTGTCTGTGTGAGGCATACATGAGTTATATTCTCCTGGTCTATTATTCTATTGTAAAGTGCCAACTATTCCCTTACACACCCCTGTCCTTCTCCCTCATACACCGTCCTTCTTCTCCCTCACCCAAGCTGCTGTCCTTCTCCCCTCACACACCCTGTCCTTCTTCTCCCTCACTTACACCCCGCCCTTCTTCTCCCTCATACACCCCGCCCTTCTTCTCCCTTCACACACCCTGTCCTCTCCCCCACACCCCTGCCCTTCTTCTCCCCCACACACCCCTCCTTTCTTCTCCCCACACACACCCTGTCCTTCTCCTCACACACCCACCCGCTCTCTCCCTCACACACCGCCCTTCTCTCCCCCTCACACACCCTGTCCCTCTCCCTCCATACACCCTGTCCTCTCTCTCTCGTCCACCCTTCTCTCTCCCTCATTTTCTCCTCCAATTTTGTTTCACCTTTCCCATATTTTCCATTCTCTATTTCGTCTCCTTTTCTCTCCACTATAACTTTATCTCCCACACCCGCCCCCTCCCAAGGTACCTCCACTCCCAATGCCGTACTCTCCACTTCTCTCTCTCTCTCTTACACACACGCTCTCTCTCTATCTCTCTCCCTCCCATTTTCTCCAACTTTCACTCTCCTTCATCATCCACTCATCCTCCTCATATACTACCACTCTCACCACCCTTCACCCCCCTCACTCTCTCTCACTCTCCCTCCTCATGTAGGTACCGCCACCCTCACACTACCACCATATCACCTTCACCTGGACACCTTCCGTAAGACCCTCTCTCTGTGTTGTGCTGTAACTCAATTACAGTTTGGGTGTGCAGGATACAGACGAACCCTGCAGGATACAGCTGGTGTTGATTAAATAAAGTTATTCATTTATTCATAGCGGGGTGTATAACGTTCACGTCTTCTTATACATGTCTGAGGAATCCTGGGTGTGTGTGACGACCAAATGTAATGATATTCTCTGTACACCTGTCATTTTGAGTATCAGTTAACTGTATATTATTTGAGCACCAGTTAATTGTCTATCATTTGAGCACCAATTAATTGTCTATCATTTCAGCACCAGTTAATTATCTATCATTTGAGCACCAGTTAATTGTCTATCATTTCAGCACCAGTTAATTGTCTATCATTTGAGCACCAGTTAATTATCTATCATTTGAGCACCAGTTAATTGTCTATCATTTCAACATCAACCTGTTGTCCCTCGTTGGTAAAAATCTATATTTAACAATGTTAGTCTATTGTCCATCACTTACCAAATTATACCATTGGTAGCAAAATCCAACGCATTTCTATTATTTACCTGCGAGAACCATGTTCCTTTGTGATAAATATTTAAATTCGGTCATAATTATGTACAATACTCTCCCTTCCTTACAGTGTACTATCGACACACTTAACGCTAGAGCTGTGGCCGAGTGGATACAGTGCTCGCCTCCTGTCCTAACGGTCTCTGGCTCGCGCCCTGGCACCCTGAATCACTCAGGTGAGCACCCAAATTTCTAACTGCGGCAGTGACACCGGTTGAGTGCAGTGCCGGCCGTGAAAGGCTTATTCTACAATGTGTTGTATCTGCATTGCCCCAGGTCTAAGAGACCCTCTCTCAACTATTTCCCCAATGGCAAGTTTTACATATTCCGTTCACATCACTGGGAGTCGCACCTTACCGTGTCACAGAAGCCTCAAACTTTCTACAAACTTCTACTTTTCCTTTTTTCACGAGTTTGCTAGTGTTAGTCCTCATTAAATCAATTTATTTGTTGCAGTCTACACATTCTTAACACTTCAATTTGATCTATGTTCTCTATGATAGGTTTTGTTTTCTATAAATTCTCGTGTCCTTTCATTACCACAGTGTAGTGTCGTACATAAATTGTCTGCGAAACTGTGCATCAGTTTTATTGTAGAGTTTGGTGCCCGTGTTTCACCTCAGCTGGGAGTGGAATATAAAGTTAAGCAGATAAAAAGGGCGTACAGTTTTTACTCAGATGAAAAAAAAATCCTTTACTTTAGTGTGAGTGTTATGTCGCTGTTATAGACATAAATATAATATAATAAAAATGATTAAACACATTTGTACACTTGTGTCACTTGAGAGGAAGATCCAAGTTACGTCATACAATTTGTAGGGGGTCGCCGGGAGGTTACGACCATCTCCGGTCCTGGCTGCAGGGGCCACCGTACGCCGCCCCCCACATTTACTGGCAGCTCACGAGGTTTGAATAATCAATTACCTCCAGCATCCACACAGTTTCGGATGAAAATTTATTTACATTATTCAAGTCGTCATTGCATTTTTTGCTGAATTGTTTGGCTACCTGGTACTTTTTTATCAATGAGACTCTATATCAAAGACAGTTTTGGTGTTGTTCTTGTTATAATGGTACAACTGCGCTTCAACAACAAAGGTCTTTAAGCGCGTAAAAAGGTTTAAAAATTATGAGAGATAGAACTGTAATTATTTTGTAGAAACATATATTGTTAAAGAGTAATTCGAGGTCGGGTAAAGTGTGCTGGAGAGGCCAGTAACAATGATTTAAGCGGCCATTTAATGATGGCCATTATGGAGGTACCGACCACCTGTTACTGTGGGTTAATCACAACCACCACCACCATTACCACCACTAGCACTACCACTACTGCCACCACTATAACCACCATCACTGCCACCTTCACAACCACCACACCCACCATCACCACCACTACCACCAGCACAAGCACTACCATCACTATAACCACCATCACCATTGCCTCCCATCTCATATAATACTGAATTAAAAAAAGTTTATATGAATAACACACCTGAATATTCTGATGACCAATGACTGTAGTTAAGGCGTGTACATACAGGTATAAACCTTTAAAAAAATAATCTATATATATATATATATATATATATATATATATATATATATATATATATATATATATATATATATATATATATATATATATATATATATATTCTTAAAAACTGTAGGGCGAGAAGGAGTCTAAGTTGTACAGGTGTTGATCATTTGATATAAGGAGAGGAAAATGAAACAGGATGACTATAACCTTCATATCTAGATGCCAGAAATACTCGGCAATTATCTTTAGTTTGTTATTCCCGCCGTTCCTAAGACTTACGTGCTGCCTCCCTTCCCCGTGAGTCTACCATACACCCGAGCACAAAAATAATATACATAAATTAGAATACAAAGTGTTGGTTGCAGGATGGACTCGCTTAAGAATGAGTCAAGTCGCTGGTTAAATTTTGGAAGCATTTAAAGTACCTCTCAAACTCATTTATTTTGTGTAGTCTTTAACTTGATTTTTCTTGGTCTTTTTATTGTTCCTCTTGTAATTTTTTGCCTTATATAACAGTGATGGCAAATTATAACCATTTTACTGGATGGAAAGGTTGAGGGGAGGAAGGGGGAGAAAAGTGGAGGGAGAGGAGGAGGGAAAAGAGATTGAAGGAGGAGAGGGGAGAAGCAGGGGAAGGAGGGGGAGGATGGAGGGAGAGGCAGGATGAGGGAGCGGGAGGCAGGAGGATGGAGGCGGGAGGAGGCAGTAGGAGAGAGAGAGAGAGATGGAAGGGGAGGGGGGCAGAGGAGGGGAGGGGAGGAAGGAGGTGGGAAAGGGAGGCAGGAGGGTGGAGGGAGAGGGGGAGGCAGGAGGAAGGAGAGGAAGGCAGGGGGAGAAGGATGGAGGGGGAAGGAGAGGGAAGAGACTAAAGGTCAAACCATAAGGCTATCACAATAGCTGTTCCAGGTTGATGGTCACGAGAGTGGTATTCAATATAAATTATTTAAAATCTTCTTCTTTTTTCGTATAATATTTTCCCCCAAATATGATAGAAAACTACCACCGCTCCCCCACATATTTCCATCATTGTGGTTTAAGTTTTGCGTCTCAAGCAAAAATATTTAAAACGAGTTCATGTGATTCGGTATAAAAAAAATTACGTGTTTCCATCATTTCAGTTTAATGTTTCCTTATTATAAAAACTTTGACGTGTTTTTTTTATCACGTCAGAGAGAATCATGTCTCCATGTAACAAAAGTTCTCTTTATCTCCACCATTTACGAGTCTGCTTCATGTACTGTACTTGTATGTTGCCGTCACTTCCCTAAGAGTATCGTGTTCCTCTCTGGTAGAAATATACAAGTGTTTACAAATCTGTACATTATCTCTCACTTCAGATACGAGCTACGTCTTCATCTCCCAGTCTTATCTAGGTGACGTAAATCGACTGTGAATACTGCAATGATTTGGTAGTATTGGTTCATAATACATACAGCCCACCGCCGCCCCTCCTCCTCTCTCTCTCACCGCCCTCAGCCTCCACATCTTCGTCACTCACCTGCCTGTCTTTACCATCCTTCCCTCACACCTCCTCCATCCCTCTTCAAACCTACATGAATTTTCTTATCACAGTGTCGGTGGCGGTGTTATGGACTCTCTTCTCTACGCTTCTCTCTTTTTTATCTCCTTCTCTCGCCCACCATTTCTCTCCCGCCTTTCGTCTCTGAGGCCTCACCCTCTCCACCTCTCCCCTCGTCCTTCACCATTCCCTATCACCGCCTCTCCTCTCTCTCGCTCCCTCCTCAAACCCTTCACGCATTTTCTTATCAGAGTGACGGTGGCAGTGTTATAAGCTTCTAGGAGCGGAGGGGATGACTGATGCTCCCTTTATCTCCAGCTGACTTTTGTTGACATTCCTGCCGCCAGAGGAGTGTTGCTGGGGAGTGCTCGTGTGATACCGAACGGGGAGAAAATGTGCATAATTATCGCTCATCAGGCGTCTAATGACTTAATTTTTGGTGAGTACAAAGAGGTATAGCAAGGTGAAAGGAGTGGTCGTACGATATATGGCTTCCAATACCGTTGTTATCTTCGTTTTAACAAAGACTTAGCTGACTATACTAGCTAGCAGAATATATAGGTCTTGTGTTGCTGTGTTGAAGGCAGTAAATTCGGTTTAAGTAAAGACCCACTTAATTGTTGTATATACTGGTAATAATGAGGATACATGCACTATGCCTCTCTCCGGAAGTTTATAAATTTGGATTTAGTAAACAGACAGTTGTGTATTAGTTTTAAAAGCAGCGGAACTTTATAGAATTAAGATGCAACGTTTGTAAAAGTACGAAATGATATTAAATAAAGAAACAATTAGCGTATAGTACATCGCTTTCCTGACACTTACAAACTTTCTGTTAGCTGGGATGATGTGCGTTAGAGAGCTTTTACAAGGATAAACAGAGTGATGGCATGAGTGTTTGGTCATATGTAACATTAAACATAATATACCAGAGTGCGTTCACTGTGGCTGTAATTATTATTATTTTTTTATTTATTTTTTTTATTTATTTATTTTTTTTTTTTTTTTGGGGGGGGAATGATACGGTAGATCGCTTACAAGGCTCTTCCATTGGTCTCCCAAACATACGTAAGTATTCATAAAATTACTTACAAATATTGCAAAAGTTTGTGGCGATACACACACACACACACACACACACACATGATTACTTTCTATGTTTCCAAATCTTGTTTTGTCAAATTCTTGGGTTGGGTATTAGATTGGCGCAGTGATTGAACAGATGTGGAAGGGAACAGTACAGCCAGAGAGAGAGAAAGACACACACACACGAGTGAATATACATCAATTATATTCTAAAACTGGGGGACTGATCACACACACGTCGAGAGGATGAATGTTGCACGAATAAAATAAATAACTGGAGAAATACCAGATATATACACCAGGACATGGAAGAACAATACCAAGAGAAGAAGGTAAATTGTAAACCATCAGTTGATAATAGTATGATAGAAAGACTTAAAGGGTATGGATGGATATTACAAATGTGAACAAACTGTAAGCAAACAATACAAGATGCAGTAAACAGAAGCAAAAGACAACACACTATTAAAACACAGATAAGTTCCTAAATTATAACAGCACTTTGCAAAATACTAAAATTATATGAACTTCACATAATCCACAAAAAATACATAAAAATACAGAACATAAAACCTAAATAAAAATGCAAAAAAAAAAAATTACAAAATAAAAATCAATAAAAAAATAAACATGATAAAACATCAAAAAATAAAAACATAAAAACCCGAAAACATCTGAATGAAAAAATTTATACAGAAATAAATGCAACAAAAACCACACAACCAAAACGATACACAATACCCCCACCCACCTCTACCAACCCCCAACCAATCCCCCCCCCCTTAAAAAAAAGAAAGTAATTTACATGTCACTAATCCACTGATAATAATGTCCGTAATGAGAGCGATGGCGGGCACGTATTTCCCCGGCCTGTAAAAAAAAAAGGGCTAATTAAATCCCTCGGTTGTTGGAACGTAATTAGGCAGTTAGGAAAACGGTAATCAGGGCCCTACGAAGCTCCATAAATTTCCGTGAAAAACAAAAAACAAAAACAAAAATAAAAACAAAAGTATACAAATTAAAGGGTGTATATATGGCGGTATATACAGTATATATACATTAGTGTGACACAGGATGTATAGTACACCATTGAAAGTTATTGTGAAGAATACAATACAGGATAGAGAATGAATGTGAGGAATGAAATGCATGATGAGGAATGAGTATAAAGAATGATATACCGGTAGACGATGAAGAATGAATAGTAAAACAAAAGACAAAAACAACAAGTAGTGTTACTGACGCGTTCAATGTCCATCGCTCTTATGTCAGGTTACCAACAAAATATTACCCCAAAAAAAAAAAAAAAAAAATATATATATATATATATATATATATATATATATATATATATATATATATATATATTTCATGTAAATAACAATAACGTGGATAAGATCAATCTTGATAAAATACACGGAAAATGAAAAACAATCCGTTTTTCCATTTTTCTATATATATATATATATATATATATATATATATATATATATATATATATATATATATATATATATATATATAATAAATTATAGAAAAATATAACATTTCCCCAAAGCACCTGAGTTACCTGTGTCCAAATTCAACATCGTAGCGAAAAAAAAGTGCCACTGGCATATTGGGTGAACAAGCAAAAAATAAATAAATAAACAAACAAACAAATAAAGTAAACGGAACAACCAATCAGAACCCCCCCTCTCCGATTATTTTGGACACTCATCCTTGGGTCACGCGCTTCACGCACCGCCAGGAGACGATATAGGGAGGTGGTGTAGACAGCAGGTATATAATACATATAAAAAAAGTAATAATACGCGACAAACAATAACTACAAAATAAGAACCGACAATATGAGATGATGAAATTAAAAAAAAAAGTGACGGAAAGGAGTTTACATGTGAAAGGGTGAGAAGAGGAATATTTACATGAAACAGAAAGTGAAATATTCGGTGATGAAAAATGTATGAAGTGGAAACTGAAAATACTCGAGGAAGAAGATTATAATATGAAGGACCGAAGTGCAAATACTCAAGAGATTAAAATTATGCGTGAAAAGAGAAACACACACACACACACACACACACACATGAAGAAAGTCTGCGAAAACAGGTCATAAAACTGAAAATGGAAAATAAGCAAAGGGGAATAAACGCACACAATAGGAAGTGGAGAATTTTGGCGGGGCTGAGAAGGGTTCAAAGGAGAGGAGAGATGAGGGATGAAGCTGAGGGAGATTAGTTAGGCAAGGAGAGAATGATGAGGAAGATTTACGTAGGGAAGGGTGAGAGGTGAGAGATGAGGGGCGGAAAGGTGACGGTGGGATAGACGAGAGAGAGAAAGGACGAATAATGTGGAAGAGGAGGAGGTGGTGGTGGTGAGAGGGGAAGACACAGAGGATGGTGTTGGGGAAAGGTGAGGAAGACAGACAGACAGACAAAGAGAGAGAGAGAGAGAGAGAGAGATGGAAGACGTGCAAAGAGAAAGAAAAGACAAACAACAAAACGAATATGATGTGAAAGAAAGTAAAAAAGTAGCAGACAAGCGAGGACAAGTTAGATGAGAGAGAGAGAGAGACGGCTGTTGGGGAGGAAAAATGTAGAGGGAAAAATAGGAGAAGGTAAATCAAGAAGAAGAAGGATCGGCACAGAGGTCGACTGAGAGAGAATAGAGAACGTAGGTCAAGAAGATGAACAGCACAGAGAGTGAGATAGAGAAAGTGTAGATCACGAAGAAGAATGATCAGCCATGAGAAAGCGAGAGAGAGAGAGTAAAGAAAGAGAGAGAAAACGGTGGGAATAAAGAACGATAAGGAGAAAGGGAGAATAGTAAAGAAAAGAGAGAATAATAAGGAGAAAGATAATGATAGGAGAGAGAGATTGACGAGGAGAATGAGGGAATGATAATGAGAATAATAAGGAGAAACATGAAAAGATACGAAAGAAAACGATAAAGAGAAGATAAAATGACAAAGAAAAATAGATAAAAATAGGAGAGAAAGAATAAGTAAAATGGGAGAATGATAAGGAGAAAGAGAGACAGAAGACGAATAGAAGAAATTAGGAATGATAATGAGATAGAAGAGAAAATGAAGAATTTACTCCTGAGTCTGCCTTAGCCTCCAACAGTCAGAGCCTTTTAGTATTCCCTCGCGACCTTTCCCGTCATCGTCAACAAGTTTCATATTGCGCTAATAAAAATCACTGAGAGAAAAATACCAAGTGAAAACAACCCACAAACCTTATTAACGATGGCAATTACTACTACTACTACAAATACAACTACTACTACTACTACAACTACTACTACTACTACAACTACTACTACTACTACTACTAAAGGTACAACCACAACTAACAAGAATAAGAATAACAATGACAATAACATTAAGAATAAGAATAATATGAATAAGAAGAATATGAATAAGAATAAGGATAAGAAAATAATAGAAAAAAGAAAAGGAGGAAATGGAGGAAGCGAAAGAAAAAAGAACAAAAACACCAACAAAGATAAGAATAACAAAAAGAATAAGAAGTATTATATAAATAACAACTTTATATCACAAATAAATATGTTCTCTGCATTTCCTTTCTCCGCCAATACACTAGAAAAGTTTATACAATATACAGCGTAGATAACATTATTTTGTGCTAGTTTTCTCCCTAACACGGTATTCAATTCATAGTTCATAAAACCACTACAGTATCACACATTACTGAAAAGAATGAAACAATATCCGCAGCAAACTATTGAATTTAAAACGTCAGATATAGAAAAAATATTCAGTTCTGTATATTTATTTTTTTCCCCAACATGCAGGTGAATAAGATACACAACAGCGGGTCAGAAATACGAAGCTTTACGGATGAGCTACAAATTATGACGACTGGCTGAGTTTTGATAATTTTCATGACTTAAATATTTGTTGAATTCATAACTTTTCGAGAAGTGATGCAATATTTTCGGGGTTTCACCTAAGAAATGTATAAAATCCATTATTGTTGTTGTATTATTACTATTATCAGTATTAAATAATTATTATCATTATCAATAATATTAGTTTTATTATTATTATTATTAATATTATTTTCAGTATTACATTATTATTATTATTATTATTATTATTATTATTATTTTCAGTATTACATTATTATTATTATTATTATTATTATTATTATTATTATTATTATTATTACCGCTGACAAGTACTATAAGAAGGATGAAAGGCGGCGCTGCCAGATAAAAATGATCACCCGTGAGTCATAGCTCGACCCAGCTCGCTCGACTCGACCTAAATTGAATTTGCGTATCCTCGGGGGAGATATGATCTAGACTGACACAGGACTACGTGAGGTATGGAGCCCTGGTAGATATTGCTTGTATGGACACACACATATATATATATATACTTGCCAGTCTGCATCTATCTATCTATCTATCTATCTATCTATCTACAGTATCTATTCATCTACAGTATCTATCTGTCTATCTGTCTGTCTACATTATCTGTCTGTCTGTCTGTCTCTCTCCCTCTCTCTCTTACACACACACACAGACAATGATGACAATGGGGGCCGTTAACACAGACGGTCAAGGAGGAGTTTCATTAACGAAGACAATGTTAACGGTGACACATGAAGGATGACGCCGTTAACAGGTGAAACAGGAGGTGCAGTTTAGTGGCAGACACGTTTAGGAGAACTGTGAGAGATGATGATGAATGATGCCGTTAACAGTCAAAGGATACCGTTAATGAATCTATATATAAGGATACCGGATATAAGGACAACGTTTATAGGGATACCGTTAACGAACATGTGGATATGATTAACAGCCAACGGAAAACTGTTAACGGATACAGATACCCCTTAACGGTCATAAGAATATAACAGACATAACGAAGACCCAATTAACGGACAAGAGACTAACGTTAACTAGAAATAAAAACACAGTCAAAGAAGATGGGACAATACTGTTAACGGGGCCGGGAGGAGCATCACCCACTGTCGACTTCCATCATTGAAAACGGGAAATGGATTTCAAAATTTACGATCCGGTGCCAGAGGCCAAATATATATTTTCCCGCCTAAGACTACGGGAAAGAATTTCAATATAATTTTATATTTTTACGGTACACCAAGAGTTATGGTCTAGGGGGGAAATATACTTTTAATTTGATATTTTATTTTGGGATAGTATAATGTATTCAGGTAGGCTAATGCTAGGACAAATATTCACCGACAATATATTATTTTTTATTGTATTATGCAACTGAGGTAATGGTAGAAAAAAAATATCATTATTTTTGGTGTTTTTTGTACGGCTGAGGTAATACTATGATAAAAATTCTTCACTATAATATTCACTTTCGGCAGTGTTCTACGACTGAGGTACTACTACTACTACTTATTACTTACTACTACTTCTACTATTACTACTACTACTACTACTACTAGGAGAAAACATCCCTCTACACCTCTATTTCTGGAAACATATCATAGTTGAAGTAGTATTTGGAAAGCACAATATACTGAAATGTTTTCCTCAAATACTAGCAAAAGAAATGTCAACTGTACTTATGTTTGATAAAATAAAACATTTCTCGCGTAAAATGTCTGGTCTAAAAGCAGTAACTTTCACACATTTAAACTTAGTTTTGTCTATCATAAAATTATTGCTCTATAAGCGGAAATTTGAACTTATCTTTTCTAACTTAAAATTCTTGGTTCTAAAGGATTATTTTTCGCCAACTTGAACGCAATTTTTCTTCTCTCTTAAAATTGCTGGTTTAAAAATACAAATACCGAGGTACTAATAGGAAACACTGCTGAGATATTACGGTACTGTATACACTTTTCCTAACATTACTCTGTAACTGATGTAAACAAACTGAACGGTGGAAGGTATAATTGCGACTTATTCTTCTTACGTTTATACCAGATTAATTGACAAACTGACTCATTTCAAATCGGCTAAAAAAAATTTACGTTTTATGGTTCCTGGAATTAACTAATTCACAGGTGGAAGCCCAAACTGTAGGTCTAAAAGTTAAAGCTCTTTCCAGTTTGTTGGCGCCGAAAACATTTACTCTTCCATTATATAAAAGATAAATTATTGTACATTCAGGTATACGTCAATTAGTAATATATACAACAACATGAAAAGATATATCAAACAAACCTGGAACTATAAACAAATTCAAACTATCTAGTGAAAGGATAAACGTACATATGACATTAATGAAATAAATTCTCTAAATAAAATATGACGGTACAGTGAATATAAAAAATATAGTAGATCAGATGAAACAAAATAGCACAGAATAATTTAAACTATTAAGACTACAGTAATACAGTACAGTACAAACAAATAGAAAGGTCGGTTATCTAATAGAACAAAGGATAATTACCAGCAAGGAACCATCAACCAACACAAAAACACAACTGTAAATTAGATATACATATATAGAAAAGACAATAGTTTAATGATTTAATTGAAAGCCAAAGAGGTCTGAACGTCCAACTGAGACGGACAAATGCTGATGTCGGCCACAAGTTTGAGAGCGAACCATCCGACGAACATTCCTACCAAGTTGCAGCAAAATTGAGCCACAAGTTTTTGAAGAAGAAGTCGAAGAAAATGTGAGAAGTTTACGGAGGGACTGACGGGGAGGACAGTGGACGAACACAGTTTACTGATCTATGTCGGTAAAATGTAAGACGATTGGTGGATGGATGGGTGGATGGATGGATGGATGGACGGACGGACGGATAAAGGATGGATGATGGATGGACGGATAAAGGATGAATGATGGATGGACGGATAAACAGGATCCGGTAAACACACTTGTTAACAAAAGAATGATAATAGGCGTCTAAATAAGGCTGCAGGAGAGAGGACGCTCTCCAATAAGCTCTCACTACTGACGAAGGAGCAGCCTAGTCTGTCTTATGGGTTTAATTAACGCCTGAATTACTCCCTGCAGGTTATCCTAATATTCCCTTTCCCTGATGATCTAGGGACTGACTCTCAAATTATTATTATGAACGGATTATCTTAATGACTTTTATTGATAAAATTTAATGTTTTTTTTCCCGAGGATACACTAGGGTTTGGTTCATCTAGAGTTATCCCTTACACACACTATCTCAATAATTCATTCACAAGATAATTATTATATATCTAAAATGACAATGAAGTGATAGTAAGGGATAAGATGTCGAAATTATTATATATACCTTATCCTTATACTCAAACGGTTGCACCGGTATTAACTGCACTTCAACACCTAAGGTCTTTAGCGCGAACTCTGAAAACCGGATACTCTTCAATTCCTTCCCTTCTCAACAGTAAGGCTGGGTACCCATTCACAGAACTTTAGGTGGTCTGGGAGGTACGTGAAGGCTAACTAGTTCGCTTAGGGCAGGGCACAACTTCTGTATCCTCTCGACTACCGGATCCCATCAGGAAGTAATAAATCATTACAGAAGTTATAGTGTGTGTGTGTGTGTGTGTGTGTGTGTGTGTGTGTGTGTGTGTTCAGGTTAGTTTTTCTCTTTTTCTCTTCAACCTTTCCTTACCCCCTACACTTCTTCTCTCTCACCCCTTACCAACCTCTTTCTTTTCCTGTCCCATCCTTTCTATTCCCTACACACTTCCCTCTTCCTTTCCCCTTCCCGTCGTTAATCCTAACCCCTACACTTCATCTCTCTCCTCTATCATCCTCCCTTTCCCCGTTCCATCTTACCTATCCCCTAAATTCATAGAATCTGTCATAAGCAAACAACCATTCAAATATCCTGGAAAAGCATCACCTCTTCACTGACACACAGTATGGTTTCCGTTCAAGCCGCTCTGCACACTTGCTAGCTCTCGCAACTCAAGGTTTTGCCAGTGATCTTGACAATTTCGACGAGTCTTCTCTTGTTGCCTTCGACATTGCTGAAGTTTTGAGCTAGCTACGGCATATAGCTCTCTTTTCCAAGCTTCCATCTTCAGTTCCCATCATTTTTTCTTCACCTGGATCTCCTCCTTTCCTAACCTAACCTCCACATCTATTCATTTGTCGATGGTAGACACTTTGACTAATTTCATGTCAATGCTGGAGTGCCTCAAGGATCAATTCGTGTTCCTACCCTCTTCTTGATCCGTGTAAATGACCTCCACTCCATCCTCTTTCAGCAGCAGACATTCTTTTGGTGATGATATCAACACACAGGTGTTTATCCTCCGGTTCTAATGTCCATGTTCAGTTCAGTAACGTTTCCCATTACGTCTCTGAAATACTATAACTACAATGAATACTGATCTCGAGTCTATAGACCAATGGGGCGCCGGTAACCTTGTTATATTCAGAGCCACCGAGACACTCCCTGTCTCATACTAAGTAGGTTGTTGTCAAGCTTCACTTACATCAGTAATATCCTCACTGTATCAATTTCCAACATAATAACCTTTTGAAACGCTCACATTTTTAACACCGCGAAGAAATTATCCAAAGATAGCTTTTCTTCTTGGGAGGACCCCCCTATACTTTCACACAACTTTCACTTTACAACAGTCATGTTTACAAATATATGGAATTGTACCTCCACTTGGAGCGGAGTACGACAATCCCATTGTTCATTTTTATACCAAATTCTATATAAAGCCCTTCGCCTCAACACCAACCAGTCCCTCACTTTATATCAAGCAATTTGCCTCCTTACATTCTCCTTTCCATTGCTATTTCCATATCAATGCGCCATTAAATTTGTATATCATCCCCCTCCTTTTAATCCTAGCTAGAGTACACGTTATTAGTCACCATACCATCCCTCCTCCGTGCAAGTTTCTGTTAATCGTAAGTTATCATCATTCATTCCTTTATGTACTCCCTGCCCTCCTCACGTCTTTCCATCCACAAATAACTTACAACTCTTCTAAAGTATAGAGTCATACATTCACTTCATGTTACACAGTTAAATCATGACTGTATCCTCGTCTTTCTTACCCATGATGTACCAGTCACAGGACACACTATCCTGTACCCCTTCCTTAGTCTATCACAACGTTAAAACAAAGAACCTTCACCTTCTCTCTCACCTTCCCCCCCCCCTTTTGCCCTTTCTCTCTTTCTTTCCTACTCTCCATTCTTTTTTTATCCTGTCCCTCCCCCTTTATTTCCTCCCTTTTTTCAACCGCCCTCCCCAACCTATCCTCTCTCCACTCCCCAAATTCTATCTACCACTCCTCTTCTCTCCTATTGCCACCTCACTTCTCTACAGAGTCGTATGAGAGAGAGAGAGAGAGAGAGAGAGAGAGAGAGAGAGAGAGAGAGACTGACTCAGCTCAACCGCCTTTTGATGACATTGGTGTTACTGCAGCGTTGCCAATGTCAGCAGAGACCCAGCGTCGCCAATTTTGCCTTTTCACTCATGGATTGAGACGTGACTCTTGAACCAAGGAAGTGGTGGTTGTTGGTAATGGTATTATTGGTACTCGTGGCAACGGTAATGGTAATTATGGTGGTGGTGGTAATGGTAGTAACGATAATGGTGGTAATGGTAGTAACGATAATGGTGGTAATGGTATTGGTAGTGATAATATTGATAGCGGTGGTGATGGTAATGGTGGTAATAGTGGTTGTGAAGATTCATAAAGTAATGATCAATTACTTAAATACAACAAAAAGTCAGATATAATTTTGATTAATAATTCACAGTATAGAACAGCCAGTGATGAGAGGTCCTTTTAAAGACTGACAATGCTTACAGACAGAAAATCACATACGTTTACTGTAGTGGATTTGGGACTGGGAGTCAACCGAACCTTCCTTATGATCAAACTCCCAGTAAGCTTTACTGTTTGCTACTGAACGTATACAGGAAGCGCTGGTCCTTAAATAGTACATTTAACCAGAATTGCTTCACAAAACTGACATTTGCCATTAAAACTCAATCTTTTTTGGTCATTATATGCTATTTAAGTCTTACATCAGACTAAAAGAATAAAAAATAAATAGGGAAAAAGCACTAAAAGACGCCAATAAATAAATAAATCAATAAAACTCTAGGGATCTTAACCGCCCCTTAACCCCTGCACACTACCTGTTCCATATACATCACGACGTCCGTAGCAACACACCTTCCTAAACCCGAGCACCACAAATTTCACAAGAGCCAATCACAAGAACCTTTTAATAACTAAGGTTTACATCAATGGCCCAGCTGTTAGGTAAAGGTGAATTACATCAACTTAAAAAAAAAAGCGGCACTGGTTACATAATATAATCTACAATACAAAAAGCCTCTGACAACTGTAATAACAAAACGAAGGAATGTAATATTACCTCATCACTTACAGGTCTGGCAATATTTATCTCTGGATTAATTTGTTTCATAAAAACGATTCAATATCCTCGTTTAATTTCTTTTAAGCTTTGAACAATATATGGAAATCGTGTGAAAGTACATATTGTCTCCTTTCCTTATAGCGATCACTCACTTATCAATACTGTACATGACTTTACAGAGTAGTGAGGATATAGAGAACTAAATGACCACTAATTCTTATTTTTCTTATTTTAAAGTTACGTCTTGTAGACCAAACAGACACAAGATGCAGACTCGTATAATATAATGGAACAACTGTGTGTTGTCATGAATGATCTTTAAACACAGTGCTATAGTGAAAATGATCTTAACTTTTAAAATCATTTAGGAACAGTGATCTTTCCTTATTTTTGTAACGTGTTTTCTTATTACAAAACTGGTGTGTCCATAGGAAGGAAACATTAATTTCTGATAGTGTAAACGACATCATAATTGAGTGACATATTACAAGAGTTTCCGTCAAGTTTATTTCTTGTAATATCAGATTCTGTCACGTTTAATGGATAGCCCTTATCTAAGAAGATATCCTTTATATATTTCATTTCGCTATCTAATATATATATATATATATATATATATATATATATATATATATATATATATATATATATATATATATATATATAATAAAACGTATACCAACAAATGTGGGTAATCCGACGTAATTATGGGATAAAGCTCATTGATTTACCGCAGTATTAATTATACGGGGTTATCACGTGTCTGTCACATGGCAACAATAGAGGCAGTTTTATATCACACATTTTGGGGAAATCATTTAATTAGACCGAGGCGCAGGGGGGGGGGGGTGATGGGGGGGATGAGGGTGACGACAGTAAAAAAACAAAAAACAAAAACATAAATAAAATATAATAAAATATGTGTCTTGTTTCTCTACCCTACTGATGTGTAAGCCATACAAATTTACAGATCAATTTTCTACACATTGTCCTCAACACACAGACAACACAAGATAAACTACAATAAACAAAATTAAAAACGGATTCGTCTTCATAGTTGAAATATTTCATAATACATTTTTCCACAACATTAACATCTTCACTACAGGGTCGTCATTTTTAATATTTTATTTGGTTAACGACAGATGATTTTATTCAGTTCAGAGACGACACCGTACTATGTTATATGTACCACTAGCAGAATCGTGGCTCATCCGCTAGGCAACGGTAGGACGCCACCCTCACTGTTCAGTTCCCAAAACTTGTTCTTCCATCAATAGTTCATTAACGGTGTATATAAGTTCCACCATGTTTTTCACTACAACGGTACAGCAAAGTATATTTTTTTAGCATTAAACTGTTATTATTTTATTGTCTAATCATCACTACATATAACACCACCCATCATCACTACATATAACATCATCCATCATCACTACATATAACACCATCCATCATCACTACATATAACACCATCCATAATCACTATATATAACACCATCCATCATCACTACAGATCGGTAAAGTAATTTCAGAGATTCTCGTGCGGACACACAAACAAATAAACAAACAAACAAACAGACAGACAGACAGACAGACAGACTTCTTTGTTATATATATATATATATATATATATATATATATATATATATATATATATATATATATATATATATATATATATATATATATATATATATTTCATGTAGATCCACAATGAAAACGTGGATAAGATAAATCTTGATAAAATCACACGGGAAAAGGGAAACAACGGAGCTAAGGTGCTCCGTTGTTTCCCTTTTCCCGTGTGATTTTATCAAGATTTATCTTATCCACGTTTTCATTGTGGATTTACATGAAATATGGAACTTACACGTCTCTCCTACGCTGTGTCCTTAATCTGTCAACAACATCCTCATCTTCGCCCCATCTACCGTAACTACAAGAAGAGTTTGCTGAAGGCTCATAGTCTCAAAAACAAGTTGAAGTTTTTGAAAGATTGCAGATATGCTAAAATTGTTCCCAAGTCCTGTCTTCCAAGTAGACTAAGAAATCTGGACAATCAGCATTCTCTGAGTTGGATAAAGTGTTGCTAGATTCCCTAATCAAGAGTTCAAGTGATAGTGCGAAATTAGCCTTCAAACACAGTGCTCAGTGTAAAATACTTATGCAAAACAGTGTTTGTGTTGATAAGTGGCACACCATTCGTGATTTTGTATATCAACTTCTTAGTGAAACTGACAAAGCCCAAAAAAGAAGGTTAAATGCCAAATGAAATGCTGTTTGACGAGAGTTACTGGACCATATTGAGTGATCCAAATTTGTTCATAAACTTATCATCTTATGATCTACAGACAAATGAGAAACTTGTTCTTGGTTTTGGTAGGAAGTTTTCTATCACTCAACGGTGCGTCAACTGTCAACTGTTAAGTTGGCCCATACCAACCCCCTCCCCTGAACCCTTCTCCCCACCGGAATATCAACAAGTTCTCGCCAGAAGTTATAATTTCATTTAGGAAAGGAAAGGAACCAGTGTTAAACAGAGGTGAACAGTGATGAACAGTGCTTAAGTCAGTGAGAACAACTCAACAGTAACAGTCGTACCCAAGTTAACCTTCACACAGTGAGGTCCCAGGTACCCAGTGATAACATAAGAACATAAGAATGGAGGAAACTGCAGCGGGCCTATTGGCCCATACTGGGCAGTCCCGTTTACACCCAACCCCTATTGCTCATATAAGCATCCAACCTATGTTTGAAGCTATTCAGCGTATTCGAGTTAATGATGATATTTGGTAACTTGTTCCATTCATCCACTACTCTGTTTCCAAACCAGTGTTTACCTATTTCACGCCTAAATCTAAATTTGTCCAATTTAAAACCATTGTTACGAGTTCGCTCCTGGTTGGATAGTTTGAGTACCTTTGAAATGTCCCCTTTGTTTAGCCCTGACTTCCACTTATACACCTCTATCAGGTCGCCCCTCGCTCTACGTCTCTCGAGGGAGTGCAAATTAAGGTGCTTTAACCTGTCTCTATACTCAAGGTTCCTAATGCCCGGGATTAGTCTTGTGTTATCCGTCTACGATAGGAAGGCCTAAGACAAACCTCACTCATATAACACCATCTGTGAGAGAATTACTACCATGTCCCTCATAACACCATATGTGAGGAATTACTACACCACGTCAAGTCCTCATCACACAATCTGTGAGAATTACTACACGTGAGGTCCTCATAACACCATCTGTGAGAAATTACTACACCAAGTCAGGCCCTCATAACACCATCTGTGAGAATTACTGCACCACGTGATGCCCCTCATAACACCATGTGTGAGGGAGTTACTACACCACGTAGGCCCCTCATAACACCATCTGCGAGGAATTACTACACCACGCCAGGTCCTCATAACACCATCTGAGGGAACTACTACACCACCGAGTTCCTCCTGACACCATCTGGGAGGAGTTACTACACTACGAGTTTGCTCTTCAACACCTACATTAATCTGTATGTTCACTGTATGTTCCTTTACCTTTCTCTAATGAAGGCTTTTGTTAAACCACCAATGTATGTAATAAGTCATTTATGTCCAATGTATATTTTCAGCCTTCGGGCTGCAGAATTCTTTCAATAAACCGTTAATTATTATCATTATTATTATTATTAATCCGCTTACTATTGCTAAAGGTATAATCAACCTGGAAAAGAATAAGTCGTCAGATGTTACAAATGAAGATATTTCCGGAGCTAAAGGTTGTATACATAATGTTTTACATAAAATTTGTTTCAAACATTCCAAAAAGATTTGAAACAGCCTTGATAAACTAGAAAAGAAATAAGAATATCCATATTACCAAGGCTGATAAGTCTCATGCTATTGTTATTTTGGATAAAAGTGACTACAATGATAAGATGAATTCATTACTTAGTGATGGCACGTATTGTGAGCTTACGAAAGATCCCTGAAAATATTGATAAGTTATCTAATTCCCAAAATGAAGATGTTATGAAAAAGAACGATCTCATCAAACAGCTCTCTCAAATCAATCCCACTTTACCTTATATGTATGGAATGATCAAAACACACAAGCTTAAAATCCATTACGTCCTATCGTGAGTTCTGTTACTTACAAATTATCCAGTGGCTGGTAAAGATACTATCTACAGGCCAAATATCTAATTCACATATACACAATAGCAGTGATTTAATTGATAAACTCAAGAAACATAATGAACCTTGCGAATTAATAAGTTTTGATGTAAATTCACTGTTCACTAGAGTACCTGTGAAAGACCTGCAACTGTGAAAGACCACAACTCTGTTTCCAAACCAGTGTTTACCTATTTCACGTCTAAATCTAAATTTGTCTAATTTAAAACCATTGTTACCAGTTCGCTCCTGGTTGGATAGTTTGAGTACCTTTATGTGCCCTTTGTTTAGCCCTGCCTTCCCTTATACACCTCTATCAGGTCGCCTCGCTCTACATCTCTCGAGAGTGCAAATTAGTGCTAACCTGTCTCTATACTCAAGGTTCCTAATGCGGGATTAGTCTTGTCATTCTCCTCTAATTCTTCCAATGATTCTATATCCATTCTGTAATACGGTGACCAGAACTGAACTGCGTAATCCAGGTGTGGTCTCACAAAAGCAAGATACAGTTTGGAATGACCTGGCTAGTCTTGTAACTAACACTCCTTTGTATGAACCGTGCTTTATTAGCCTTGTTACGAGCAAAAACACATTGTTTACTTGGCTTAAGGTTCCTACTTATCATTACTCCTAAATCTCTCTCGCTTCGGTTTCTCTATATCGTTGTTCATCTGGTATCTGGTTTCCTGTTTACATCTCCTATACTGAGTACTTTACATTTGTCGTTGAATTTCATCTGCCATTTTTCAGACCATTCGAAAAATTTGTTTAGATCTTCCTGTAGTTTGCTGAGTCCTCATCAGATTTAATAACACGTCCTATTTTAGTGTCATCAGCAAATTTACTTATGTTGCTGTCTATGCCGATATCTATGTCGTTTATGTATATAATAAATAATAATGGTCCAAGTACTGAGCCTTGGGGAACTCCACTTGTGACGTTGCTCCAATGGGACTTAGTGCCATTAATGCTCACTCGCTGTTTCCTGTCCTGTAACCACGCCCTAATCCATTTAAGGATATTACCTTTGATGCCATGTGCTTCTACCTTTCTAATTAGTCTTTCGTGGGGACTCTGTCGAAAGCTTTGCTAAAGTCGAGATATACCACATCATAATTGTGCCCCTCCACCATGATTCGAGAAAACTGATAAGAAAAATATATATATATATATATATATATATATATATATATATATATATATATATATATATATATATATATATATATATATAGACACCCGCTTTTGAGATAATCGCCGATTAAGTCTCACAATGCAGCGAATTGTTTTTGCGACAATTGGATATTTTTTATTATGGGTCGACGAATTAACTGCATATGGTGAAACTGACTTTATTTCATTAACACTTTTGTAAACTTGGCTGGCGTCCACGCTATACACAGCAGTTTGTGTTAGGGTTTGTCTACATGAACCTTCCTGTACAAAGACCAGACCCCTTCAAAGATAAATCGGAAGTATATTAAAATTATCGCAAATATCCCATAAACACATGTGTGTGTGGGTGTCACGCTATATAATGATAATCGTACTATTAATTCTAAACGCACCAGACGTTTTTGCTGATTTTTTTATATTTTCATTGTTATATTATTACATGAATATTTAAGCATGTAAAAATAATGTTCTGTTCCATATAAAACGTCATTTAATATCAAAATATAATCAAAGTAAACTTAGGTTAGGTTAGGTTAGTCATGATGCTATTAACTTAGTTTGTATTACAGTTTACGATCTTCTACAGTCTACATGATGGCTCTGTGTGTGGGATGACCAGTTGAATTTTCTGAAAAAAAAGGAAATATAGGAATTATAACCACTCCGCCATTATCTCTATAAATGAAGGCAATAAATAGAAACGAGAAACATGTAACAAAGGAATAGACAGACATCGAGAGAGAAGTGTTAGATTAAAGTGATAAATCAAATATCAAATAATCATCACACTTTTCTCTCACGTTTACCAGGAACACCAAACATCCCGCACCACCACTACCTGCACCACCACCACCTGCACCACCACACCACCTGCACCACCACCACCACCACCACCACCTGCACCACCCACCACCACCACCTGCACCACCACCACCACCACCACCTGCACCACCACCAGCACCACCTGCATCACCACCACCACTATCACTACCACCACCAGCACCACCACCACCTCTCACCCTTTGCTTTGTTCGTCTGGAAACTATGAAACTCTCCCCCACTCAACACTGCCCTTTTTCCCCTGACCTAATACGAGAAGAACCCCCTTGCACCACAATATCATAAAAGGAATATTATATTTCCCAGGTGGGTGTACCAGTGAGAGATATATTACACAGCATACGTGATTTACAGCCGTCCTGGGAAACATAGGAAGTAATGCCAGACTACTCGGTTTCGTCCCCCCTCCATCACTACACCCCCAACACCATACGCCATCCCTGACATTTCCCCCAGCAATTTTAATACCTCATCGATTCTTCTCTAGCACCAAAGCCCTCCTCCAACACTCCTCCAAAACCTCAGCCCTTCTCCAACACCAAGGCCCTCCTCCAACACTTCTTCAACACCGAAACCCTTCTCCAACACCGAATCCCGTCTCCAACAACTTTTTCCTCCTCCATCACCTATACCTTCCTCCAAAACTTCTCCAACACTCCCAACCCTTCCCAAACACCCGCTATAACGCTGTGTAATGTTGGGTTATGACCGTCATTGTATTATGAATAGATCTATCTTATCACTTCACTCCCCTTCTCCCATTACTCTGTTTTTCCTCTCTGTTGTATCTGTCATTCTCCTTTCTCTCTCCATTTTTCCTTTCTTCTTTCTTTCCTTCATTCTTCCATCCTCCCACCTAATTCCCCTTCGTCTTCCTCCTTTCTCTGTTCATTTTTCCTTTCCTCTTTCTTTCCTTCCTTCCTCCCTCCTCCTCTTCTCTACCTTCTTCCCGGAAATATTAAACGCGTCTTTATCTCCCTCTTCACCGTCCTCCTTCATTTTCTTACTGTCATGTCTCGGGGTGTTGGGTATATGTCTCCCACCCTTCCTCTCATCCATCCTTGTCCTCTCATACTTACCTTTATTCTTATCCCTCTCACTGATCACTCTCTCTCTCTCTCATTTTTATTTCTCCACTCAATGTTCCCAGTGGATAATCTCTCTCTCTCTCTCTCTCTCTCTCTCTCTCTCTCTCTCTCTCTCTCTCTCTCTTTCTCTACTACCAATAATTCCCTCTCCCCCCACACCATCGCCTCTTCCGCTCTCCCAGGGCCCATCACACATAAACAGGCTCAAATTTCTCCGTCCACTATCCTCTCTTTCCCTTCCCTTCCCAGCCCTACCTATCCCTCTCCCGCTCTCTATAGCCGATGTACACAAACAACTATATATAGTATATAATTACACCCTTCACCCCCCTATCACTTTTCCTCCCTCTTTCCCATTCTCCTCTCCCTTCACCCCTCCTTCTCACCACTCTCCAGGCCTCCCCTTTCCCAAATCCACCCTTCCCTCTTCCGAACTCCCTCTCCCAGATACAGCAGACACATCGACACGTGCAGATTTTCAAGAGGCCTTGATCTCTGTCTATCTCTCAAGTGTAAGATCTTTAACATTAGGCTCTCCCTCCCCACTCTCCCCCCCAACAATTCCAGAACGCCCTACTCCTCCCTCTCTCCTCCCCTCACAGGTGCAAAAACACAATGACAGGCACAGATTTTTCACTCCACTCCCACTCCTCCACTCTCCTTACCTCTCTCCCCCTCCACCCCTCCTCCTCAACTCCCTTACCCATCACACTCATTCCACTCCCTCCCCCTCCTTACCCTCTCTCCCCCACTCTCCTTCCCACCCCCTCTTCACCTGCTCTTCCAGTACAAACACATACCAACAGCACCAAACTCTCACACTCACATTCTCCTCTCCCTCCTTTCTCTCGACTCTCCCAACTGGAAGATATACCAAAAGGTAAAACTTCTCACACCCAGCCCCTCCTCTATCCTAATCCTCTCTAGCCTTTCTCTCCCCCTTCCCCCCCCCACCACTACCCCATCATCCTCTCTCTCTCTCCCAGGTGAAATACTCGCACCAACATGCAAAAAGATTTTATTTTTTCACTTCCGTTCTCCTTTCCCTCCATTCCTCCGTCCTTCTCCTCCTCCTGCCCGCCTCTTCGAGTTGCACCACCAACCAACAGGTACAAATTCTCACACCTCATATTCATTTCCCCAGGGTGGGTGGACCCTGGTGGGTCTGTCCGCCACAACCGGGATATATATTTTTTACGTTCCGCAGGTCATGTTCGCTCTCTCTCTCTCTCTCTCTCACACAATGAACAAAATACCATTAACCTGTGTCACACTCCATCAGCAGTGAGACGCGTGCTCAGAAATCGTCCTTTTTATGTTACAGAAATATTTCCTCAATATTTTAAGAGTATCGGTAACAGATTTTCCTGTTCGGTTTTCCTTTGGCAGTTTACGGCTGGTAAACACCGGTAATGTATATAAGCATTTTTCCCCACTACATAATTTGATGACCGGCGGGATTTTTTTTTCCCAGGGTGGTTGGGGCCAACAGAGTTATTTTTACAGTGATATTAACTTTATTTAACCGATATATCTATACATTTAAGCGCGGCTCGTAATAGCGTGCATATATGCAGCTAAATATATGCCGATATGTTTACCCCTCGCCCAGTGTAACCAGAGGCGGTTATAGTTGTTAGTTTTGCCCTTGTTGTTGTTACATACTGTTCTTGTGGGTTATTGGTGGTTGTTGTTGTTGTTGCTGCTGCTTTTGATATTATTGTTACATGTTACTCTTAGATGATGATGATGATGATGATGATGACGTTTGTGATTCGTTACATAATATTATAGTTACAAGTTATTGTTACTGTTTCTGTTGTAATTGGTATTATTGTGGATTTTATTAAATGTTGTTATTGATACAAGTTATTATTATTATTGTTGTGGTTCGACCTCCCGATTACGAGTTGTAAAGGGTACAACGACGCATTGATCACTAGAACAACAACCACTGCCACTTCACTCATCTGTTCCTACACCATCTAGGAAACTGTGTCGGCTCCAGGACTCTCTCTTACAATATCTGAGCAGCGATGATGTGATACTAACTTGTTCACCGAAAGATCATATTCCTTATTAATTTTGGTGTCCTGGGATCAAGGTTTGGTAAATGTGTGAGAGATCTGGTTGGTTACTGGGTTAAAGGTGGGTTATTGAGGTTAAAGGTGGGTGGGTTACTGGGTTAAAGGTGGGTGGGTTACTGGGTTAAAGGTGGGTGGGTTACTGGGTTAAAGGTGGGTTACTGGGTTAAAGGATGGTTACTGGGTTAAAAGTGGGTTACTGGGTTAAAGGTGGGTTACTGGGTTAAAGGTGGGTTACTGGGTTAAGGTGGTTACTGGGTTAAAAGGTGGGTTACTGGGTGGTGGTTACTAGGTTAAAAGATTGGTTACTGGGTTAAGGTTGGTTACTGGGTGAAAGGTGGGTTACTGGGTTAAAGATTGGTTACTGGGTTAAAGGTTGGTTACTGGGTTAATGGTTGGTCACTGGGTTAAGGGTGGGTTACTGGGTTAAAGGTGAGTTACTGGGTTAAGGGTTTGTTACTGGGGTTAACGGTTGGTTACTGGGTTAAAGGTTGGTTGGTTACTGGGCTAAAGGTGGGTTGGTTACTGGGGTTAAAAGTTGGTTACTGGGTGAAAGGTTTGGTTGGTTACTGGGTGAAAGGTTGGCTGGTTACTGGGTTGGTTACTGGGTTAATTGTGGGTTGGTAACTGGGTTAATTGTGGGTTGGTTACTGGGTTAATTGTGGGTTGGTTACTGGATTAAACAGGAAGACACAGAGACAGCGAAACAAAAAAAGAGCAACAAAAATAAAGTATAGGTAAAAAAAAGTGATTTAAATTCAAAGGCGCTGCTCCATTTAATAAACCGATATTATTTGTCCAGAATTAAAAAAATGCCATAATTAATCAGAAACTCTTTTCCACCTGAGCTTCTCGATTAAAAAAAAGTTTCAAAAGTATTTATTTTTTTATAATATTTCAGGATAGACGTGGATATTATAGTCAGTGGAAAATTACTGAGGCCTGAAAAGAGGCAATAACCTGATTATGAGTTTCAGTCGACATATTAATTGGAAAATATAAAAGTTTTCAATTATCAAGGGGGAAGACAGATCAGATGCCCGTATACTTTGTGCCTGTCTATTTTTTACTCATCATTCTGTCTATTTATATATTCACCGAGATATATTTTTCCTCTAAGCACATTTATTCCTATATTCCTTTTTGTTGTTTTCTTTCTTGGCATTTTTTTACTGGGGATTTATTTCTCGTTAGACGTCACCTATACCTCACGTAAAGGTTTTTGATGAAATGAAAAAGAAATTCCGAATAAAACTGTTTGAGATCTTATTTCAGCATTCAGTCACAGCAGCAGCAGTTGGCCCACTCACCAATTATTTTCAGAGAGTGAAAGGTGGACCATTTTTTGGTTGGTGGAGAGTATTAAGGTTTAAGGCTTCATATATCACTAAAACCACCTTTTTTCTGGTAACAATTTTATTTTTTGGGGGGTTGAAGAGCATTGTTCTCAGAAAAAATAAAACTGTTTTTGTATACAATAGCCGTACACAGTAAGTCTCCAGTCCACTAGTTTTTCCTGACTCTATCACTATTTCTTTTTCTCTACATCTCTAAATTTATCTATCAGTTCTCACATTTTTCACACATACACACACACACACAAACGATATTTTGTTTGTTTTTAAATCAATTCGCAAGAAGAATTTTTTAGAGAATTTATGTAATATTTTAAATATTGACCTAATTGTTTATAATGATCGTGAGTGGTAGGATGAATGGCTCCCCCATACAGTATCCCGCCTCTTGCTCTCCTGGCCCATGGAACACCTTCTAACTTTCCATTCCATCTAGCCAACTGACAGCTGATTTTCTCATGTCAATGGGATCCAGCCGAGGTGCTATACAGTACTCGTGTGTGTGTGTGTGTGTGTGTGTGTGTGTGTGTGTGTGTGTGTAATAAAGATCATGTAGATATCCTAATACAGATTAAAAAATAATCTCAGCCTAACTAACCCAATCTAACTAACGGTAATACTGATATATTTTAGTAATATTGTGACACTAAATGAAACAGCGCAACTTTTGTCACATTTAAACAAACGTCGACTAAATTATAGCAATATAAACAAAAGGTTGACCCTATACATCAAAAAGGTCAGTTGAATTTTAAGATTTAATAGGACAATTATACTGTTTTAGCCTGACACGCACACACATAACTAAATTTAATATATATATATATATATATATATATATATATATATATATATATATATATATATATATATATATATATATATATTAGAAAACGTGCACATGTGTTTGAATGGTTAAGCCTAGACGCTGAGAATTACTTTAACAGGTTCGTTTGAGAATTTTTCAGAAAATAAATTGAAAAGAAGAAGTAAAAAAGACCAGCGACCACAAAAGGTAAAAGAAAAGAAAAAAGAAAAAGAAAGAAGAAAGAATAAAATTCTCCACCGTCGGATAATTGGCAAAAACGTCTTTTTATGTGGTTGTCTGCCTCTCTGTTTGCCTGTTGTTACTTCAGTCTTTCATTCTATCTGTCTCTCCACCTGTTACATTTTTTATGTGAAGTCAGTGATTGAATATGGAGGAATATGCAGCTTTTATATATATATATATATATATATATATATATATATATATATATATATATATATATATATATATATATATATATATATATATATATATATATATAATGAAGAGGAACACCAGGTAAAGCGTAAACGACTTTAGTGTTGAGTTGTTTAATATAACGTAAGGTAACACAATGTATTCCATCCTCAGAGCAGACCGTAAAGGAACAGTGTTCTACAGTTGGATGTCGTGTATATTAATAAAGGTAAAATAAAAACTTAAAAAAAATAATAAAAAACCCAAGTAATACAACAATAAATAAAACTTCGGAATAAAAACAAAGAGTTAGTCAATTGACTGACAGAACCATTCTATAATAATAAACGCACAAGATCAACTGCTAAAACAAACACACAAACGTACAAAACAAGACTGGAGCACACAGAACCTTAGCGTGAGAAATAATTGTTCACACGAGGCCATAATCACTGATAGAAAGTTTTAGTCTATATTGAAAAATTGCAGATGAAATTCAATGTGGACAAATGTAAAGTACTCAGTATAGGAGATGTAAACAGGGAAACCAGACGAACAACGATGTTATTGAGAACTCCGACTGCGAGAGAGATTTAGGAGTAATGATAAGTGGGAATCTTAAGCCAAGTAAACAATGTGTATTTGCTCGAAACAAAGCTAATATAGTACTTGGGTTCATACAAAGAAGTGTTAGTTACAAGACTAGCGAGTTCATCTTAAAACTATATCTTGCGCTTGTGAGACCTCACTTCGATTAGGCAGTTCAATTGTGGTCACCGTATTAAAGAATGGATATAGAATCCTTGGAAAGAATTCAGAGGAGAATGACAAGACTAATCCCGGGCATTAGGAACCTTGAGTACAGAGACAGGTTAAAGCATCTTAATTTGCACTCCCTCGAGAGACGTAGAGTGAGGGGCGACATGATCGAGGTGTGTAAATGGAAGTCAGGGCTAAACAAAGGGACATTGCAAAGGAACTCAAACTTTCCAACCAGGAGCGAACTCTTAGTAACAATGGTTTTAAATTAGACAAATTTAGATTTAGGCGTGAAATAGGTAAACATTGGTTTGGAAATAGAGTAGTGGACGACTGAAACAAGTTACCAAATATCATCATTAACTCGAATACGCTGTATAGCTTCAAACTTAGGTTGGATGGATATATGAGCAATAGGGGCTGGGTGTAAATGGGACTGCCCAGTATGGGCCAATAGGCCCGCTGCAGTTTCCTCCATTCTTATGTTCTTATGTTCCATGACGGGTATCGTACGTCTGTCTCGTTGCTGTCTTACCGAGAACTGAAAAAAGGCTGTGCAGGGGAACTGGTAGTCATGTTGGTGTTTATGGATGGACGAGTGAGGCGATTGAGTGGCCTGTACGAACAGACGACGTAAGTGCTCGTGCATGCGTGTCATAAAGTGTTTTCTTGTTACTGTACATCCTACAGTTAGCACACGTCTACTGATAAACTTCTTATTTTGTTCTAAAGTAGTTTTTAATAAAGTTTTGGTACTGTATATCATAGTCAGTGAAATTTGGAGGTACAATTCACTAATGAGTTTCTTTAGCTCGTTCCTCAGGGAAAAGCCAAGGCGTTCCTGTGTACGGAATGTGGACGTCGATGCTACCTTTAGAGACCGTGCCTGGTGCATATTGTTTCGGGTCGAGGATTTTGCTAAGAGTTTTGCCAATATAAGTAAATTTCATGGGAAAACCATTATTGAAGAGTAATTCTTTGACATATTTATGGTCATTGTCAAGTTATAAATAGTTGTAACTTGAGAGCTCTGGAGGCGAGGGTACGAACCAGGTTAAGTTTGTAACCAGCAGAGATAAAGGAAAAAATATTGTAGTCAACTCAGTGAAAGAAGACTCTCTATAAAGCTATTTTGGTGACGATGGATATTATGAACATCAAGGAAGGGTAAAAGTTGTCCATGTGTAGTTCACACGAAAATCTCATGTTTTGTGTGTGTGTGTGTGTGTGTGTGTGTGTGTGTGTGTGTGTGTGTGTGTGTAATCGACAATAACTTACTTCCATTGTCAATACCAAACCTCATATATAACATCAAAACAAGACACATTAAAAAAAATCACACACACACACACACACACACACATTTATCTAATACACATATAAACCATTGTGAAATAATTTAGGTGAATAATCTCTGGTAATATGGACAAAATCCACTATAGAACACCGCGTACAGTATTTATGACCAATCCAGATTCATAAAGTATATTGCGCTGTTTAGTGGTAGGACAGCGGTTGATGTGGGGTGGGTACGGGGGGAGAGGGGAAAGAAAGGTGGACGGAGAGGGGAAGGGAAAGCGTAAAGGGAGTAAACGAGGGAAGAACGGAGAAGGTGGATGAGAGAAAAGGGGAGGGGTAAAGGGGTTGAAAGACTGGGAATGGGGTTTTGGGGAGGTCAAGGGGAGAGGGAAAAGGAAGGAGAGATTAAAAAAAGGAAAGAAGGAAGAGAAATGAAAGAGGCGAAGGGAAAAGAGAGAAACAGTAGTGGAGGTTGAGAGGAAGAGAGGATGGGAAAATGGTTAGGTTATGATAGAGTTCCTTTTGGTCATTGTCGCGTCGGTTTTGTCTTTTTAATATTGACTGTGAACGTGTTTTTGGCTCTGTATCTCCTGTCTACCCATATTTCTCATTAACAATCCTCCTCTTTATATTTACCTGTCTGTCTGTATGTCTGTCTGTCTGTCTGTCTGTCTGTCTGTGTCTGTCTGTCTGTCCCATCTTCGAGCAACAATTACACTACCAAACACGAACTAACCTTAAATGTCCACTCTGCTTCTATTTATCTGATGCCACAGTCGAAATTACCAATGAATATAAAGCTTGTTTTTCTTTGCTTGTGTTGTAAACGAACACAGAGAATTTAAAAGTACAAATCATGGTTTTGAATAAGGTGCAGTAATACATTTGGTATAAGTTCGGTATCAGTGCAATTCCGATGCCATTTTGGGTGAGATATATTCACGCCGTAGCTCAGGTAAGCCAGTTGTATTTGTTCTTACTTCTCCAGGTAACAGGAAATTTTAACATACAATACAAACCACTGAGAATCCATCTTAATTCATCGTATTATGGTAAAAATTAACATAATCTCCGAGCATCAATATTCGTACCGTAGCTTAGAAATTACAATGACCCATATTTGAATAACAGCATCAGTGAACCTTTTAGTGAAGGTATTAATGTCAAACTCTCCCAGTGTCCGTCTCTGTAGTACAACATGAACGAGTCTGTTACTGACAACATTAACACAATAATCCTCGATAACGCGTGGTGGAATTGTATCGTCCACGCGTGTCTCTTTCAGGTACAAATTAAGGTAATGACTGTGTAAGAAACTTGTATCTGACGGTCAGTAATCAGTCGTATCAACCCCAAGGACAAATTTACTTCAGACAGTCAGTGACCAGTCTTATCAACCCAAAAGACAAATTAAACTTACTTCAGACAGTCAATACCCAATCAAATCAAACCCAATGACAAATTTGCTTCAGACAGTCAGTGACCAGTCATATCAACCTCAAGGACAAATTAAACCTGCTTCAGACAGTCGGTGACCAGTCGTATCTCCCCCAGGTACAAATTTTAGAATTTTTTCCAGAACACACAGTTGGGAGAGACATAGTGTGCTCTCAGTTACAGCTGGTATTAGTGGTAATGGCATCTGTCATAGGAGAGTCAAAATTATGATGCCTCTCTAGTTTTCTCTGCTGCTTCAATTGGTTGTTGCTGTTTGTTGTGTGATGTTTGTTATAATGTACTGTTTGTTGTGTGATGTTTGTTATAATGTACTGTTTGTTGTGTGATGTTTGTTATAATGTACTGTTTGTTGTGTGATGTTTGTTATAATGTACTGTTTGTTGTGTGATGTTTGTTATAATGTACTGTTTGTTGTGTAATGTTTGTGATAATGTACTGTTTGTTGTGTAATGTTTGTGATAATGTACTGTTTGTTGTGTAATGTTTGTTATAATGTACTGTTTGTTGTGTGTATGTGTAATGTTTGTTATAATGTACTGTTTGTTGTGTGATGTTTGTTATAATGTACTGTTTGTTGTGTGATGTTTGTTATAATGTACTGTTTGTTGTGTAATGTTTGTGATAATGTACTGTTTGTTGTGTAATGTTTGTGATAATGTACTGTTTGTTGTGTAATGTTTGTTATAATGTACTGTTTGTTGTGTGTATGTGTAATGTTTGTTATAATGTACTGTTTGTTGTGTGATGTTTGTTATAATGTACTGTTTGTTGTGTGTATGTGTAATGTTTGTTATAATGTACTGTTTGTTGTGTAATGTTTGTGATAATGTACTGTTGTGTTGTGTTATAATGTTGTAATGTTTGTTATAATGTACTGTTTGTTGTGTAATGTTTGTTATAATGTACTGTTTGTTGTGTGTATGTGTAATGTTTGTTATAATGTACTGTTTGTTGTGTGATGTTTGTTATAATGTACTGTTTGTTGTGTGTATGTGTAATGTTTGTTATAATGTACTGTTTGTTGTGTAATGTTTGTGATAATGTACTGTTTGTTGTGTAATGTTTGTTATAATGTACTGTTTGTTGTATGTAATGTTTGTTATAATGTACTGTTTGTTGTGTAATGTTTGTTATAATGTACTGTTTGTTGTGTGTGTCTGTGTGTGTGTAATGCAATGTTTTCTGTCATGTGCGGTTGTTATCTCGTGTCGAGTGTTTAGTGGTCTCGAAACAAGTTTTTCTCGGTCTCTATCTCGGTATTGAACATCCTTCGTCTCGGATTTTAGCCAGAGACCTTTCGAGGCCACAAATCTATTTATTAATGTTATGGTCCGTCGTGAGAGATTAATCATGAGGTTAAGTTTATTTCAGGTAGTGGCTGTTCCTCACCACTAACTAAGCCATAATAAGTAAGGATTTCCTGGGTCACAGTCAATTACCCTCGGCATAACCAAGGAACAGAATGACTATATACTGTAGGTAATTCAGTTTTAACAAGGCCAAGTTTCCATCACTGGTCAAGCTGACACTGACCGTTCTAACTGTGCCTGTTTCTAATGCTCCGGTTGACCGTGTAATTAGCTTTAGGGGAATAATAATGAGTCCCCATAAGTGGAAAACATCGGTAATTGTATTAAGTATGTTGATATTACTAAAGTCTAAATAGAAAAAAAAATACTACTTGGATATAATCAACCTACGTACATATAAATAAAAGCGTGTCGTCCAAAAAAATATCCTCTCAAAAATGCTAACCTGAACAAATGTTACCTCAACTTAACCTCCCAAACTTTAACCTCCCTGCCGTTACCTCCTGGGCAGGGATAGTGATGGTACACATTACTGGGCTATTCACCTACAGATTGCAACCCCCTCCCTGCTTTTCCGACCTGAACTTTAACCAACCTAACACAAAAGAAAACACAATAAGGTTATTAAATTTGAAGCTATGGCTACAAAAATGCGCCTCCACTCATCACTCTAAAGTTAATTAAATAAAATAAATACAGAATCCACTAACACGAAATAATGGATCCCCGTTGAACCACTGTTGGTATTACAGGAAGAAGAGGAGGAGCATCTCTTGTCTGGACTATAGCCATGTAGCCATTTGCCAGTTTGGTGCTTGTGCTGACAATAATGAAGATCTCTATTATTAAGGAATGTGGTGTTACCTGTGGGCCAAATCTTCAAGTGATGATGGATCTTAGTCATCTAAAGATTGCTCCTCCCAGCATAACCCGCCTGAAGTTTAATTAACCCGGCACTACCTGGGGGGTTAATCTTCAGGTATCCATGAATGCTAAAAATGCGAATGGTCTCGACTTTTAAAGGTCTCGGTTTCGGTCTTCGTGGTCTCGATTACATTACTGACATAATTACTGATTGTACTGATGTAATTATTCTCATTATCATTATATTGTATTTGATATTATTTTTATTCTAATTATTATTATTATTACCTTTATTACTTATTTAAAATGTTATTGTTGTTATTGCTCAATGTTCACAATGATTAAGAGTATCATCGATATACTAATGATTATTATAGTATCATTAATAATATCAAAATTGTTGCTCACGTTATTATTATTATCATTATTATTATTATTATTAAGGGATAGTGTACATATGTTGAAAAGGAAAGGGAAAGAAGGCGCATAGTGCACAAGCGTTCCAAAGGGGGAAAGAAATGGAAGCTGTGTCAACGATGCCAGTCTTAGATAACGTACTGGCAGCCCTTGGAAACGTTTTACGAGTTTAGTCCAGGAACGTTGTTGGAAAAGTCGTAAACCACAGCTGGAATCGGGAATATTCCTGGGATAGCGAGGCTGGTCGATCATACACCATTCCGCATGATGGGTAGAGGAGGGAATCCAATCTGGAGTCAGGAATCATGAGTGCCCACAGTCAAGAATCATTCGTATTCAGTCTGGAATCATACGTGTACAAAATGAGGAATCATACGTGTTCAGTGAGGATTCATACAAGTCGGAATATTTCAAAGATACCGAGGAGGCTTATTTTACTTACGGATAATACCAGTACGAAATCGTCAACTCTGTCATACACTTGTGGGAGATTGAAGGACACCAACACTTAGGTTACGCTATATGTGTATGGAGGAGAGAGAGAGAGACCAAAGAAAAGAAAAAGAAGTTCATCAGCCACAGTAAAAGAAAGAGAAAGAGTGAAATATTCATATATACAAGAGAGATGGTCAGATGCGTAGACAGAGAGACAGAGAACGAGGTATAAACGAAAATACGCGGGAACACAGACAGGTAGGAACAGAGGGAAGACGGCAACTAAACGAGAGATCTAATTGAAACTTACGATAATGGTCCACCTCGGTATACGGAGACTGTCTCTCGACCTCGTATCCGGCTTCTCTCTCTCTCTCTCTCTCTCTCTCTCTCTCTCTCTCTCTCTCTCTCCCTCTCTCTCTCTCTCTCTCAAGTTACGGTTACGGCCGTCCTCAGTATTAAGGATCCATCCTATAGATTTCTCCAGTGCGCAAAACTTTGGGTATAACAGCTATGACGGAGTATCTTCACCCCTTTAACCCTGACGACCAATGGCCCTTTAAACCACGCCTGGACATACGATGTTACTCTACGTACAGGTAGTCAATATCTACACGTACAGGCAGCCAGTGACTACACGTACAGGCAGCCAGTGAATACAAGTACAGACAGCCAGTGAATACAAGGATAGGTAATCAGGTATTACACTTTCGTATAGTTAGTCACTGCATGTACAGGTAGCCAGTTATTGACGAAATGGTTGTCAGTTACTGCACTTACTTGTAGCCAGTTAGTGCACGTACAAGTGGGCAGCTATTGCAGTTATGGATAGCCAGGTATTACACGTACAGACAGGCAGGTATTAAACGTACAGATAAATTTATTAAATGTGCGTCTAACAAGTTACTACACCCACAGATAACCTGTTATATCACGCACGCAATTAGTTCACGTACTGTCCAGCTAGCCAATTATAACGCAGTTTGGCAGCTGAAATCGTGCATGATATAACAAAAATAATGCTCACCTCTCCTCAAAAGGAAATCAAATTGAAGACAATGTATTGTTCATTATAACAAGTAATGTGTGAGCAGAACAAAGCCTTGGTCATTGCGCAACAATCGGGAAAGCTTAAAAATAAGACGACATAAAATCAAAATAGAAAACTGGAATATGAGGTTATAATATGAACGTGGATAATATGCAAAGGTTCACAGGGAGGCGAAAAGATTGCAGTGAGACGCAGTGGGATTAAGTAAAGAAAGTTGGGCACGTTCAGATAGCAGTAGTGAAGAAGATTGTTACTTTATATATGTATGAGGTGAAAAACATGAGAAAGATGTTGATAATCTTGTGCAGCAGAAGTTGAGTATAAATACTCGGCTGTGTCAGATGAGAGTTTTGTTGGTAAAATTTAATGTTGATTATTGTAACCAAGACAAGAGGAATATTCCAAATTTATGATTATAAAATCGACCAGGGCGCCTTTATGTATAAAGAAATCTCCCCATAATATAAATGCCAAAACCATCGCAGGAATCAAATGAATTAAGTTTTATTTCAAGAAAATTCAAGAACTTTGTAGCTAACCTAAACCAAGACCTACCTGGAGGCGGATTGTGGGTCTGACCATGTCCCGGTAATGAGTTGGGGGAGATAAAAACTTAAGAAATTAAAATGACAAAGGTTGAACCAAATCAAATGGGATTTATGGAAGTTGAAAACAGAGAAAGGAACAGAATGTGAAATTGAAACCCAACACAGATTGGCGGTATTGTTGAAAGAAGGACTTGGAGAATACAAACTATAACAGTAATGGAGTAAACTCAAAAAGTAATATAAGAGAGTAGAGAAAACTTAAAGAACAAAAGAATAACAAGTCTAAAACTAACTAGATCACAAAAACAATGTCAAAGAAAATGGAAAGGAAAGATAGCTGGTGGACAGAAGTGAGACTTATAAAGTACTTTATAAAAAAAAGGAATATAGACAGCCAATAAAATATTAAACAAAAATAGTTACAAGGCGAGAGAAGATGATGACTGGAGACGAGTGCTGGGAAATGTTCAGTGATAAAAAAAGAAATGAACCAGAAAGGAAGATACAACTTGGGTGGAACTATAAGAATCACAGGTAAGTAGATCCTGTTTGAGGTAAGAGAAGTAAACACAAAAAATGGTGTATTGAAGAATTGTATAATGAAAATGTCAAAATGAAAGTAAGAAACAAAAATGAAATAGAAATCAAATCATCAAACCGATATTTTTGGAAACAAAGGTTGAGGCAGGTGTGAACAAACTCAACAATGGTAAGGCCTGTGGGAGTAGGAATGAGATCATCTGTTTGACTAAAACATATGACTGCGGCAAAGGAGACATTCCATATGAATTAAAAGATCAATTTACTGTGTTGATAACGTAGTAGCTACCAAAAAAATAGGAAAACCATGCATGAAAATAGACAGCGAGCCTCCAAGGGTTCAAAATGGCTTTAGAAACGGAAAATGAACTTGAAAAAAATTCTCTGATTTGTGACGATTAATTACAAGGTATGTAGAGGATCAAAGAAAATACTAATTCTGTGTTGTTAGTTTTGAAAAAAATATTCAATATGATAATCACAGTAAATATAAAAATGAAATAAAAAAAATAATATGCACTAATGATGCATATACAGTAGATAATAAAATTAAATAAAACTCTTTCTGGCATCAAGAACCTGTAGTGTTAGTACATCTAATTGGATTAGAGTGAGACAGCACTGTATCATACGGTATATATTCAATATGTTTAAGGAAAGACGTTATAAACACCGATGAATGTATAAACGTTAATGGTAAAGTAAAATACAATACTCGGCAGACATACGTTATTGATCTCGTTACAGATAGTGAAGAGGCATTATACAAAACTAGTTAACAGCTTCATGAAAAGGGGCGAAAAAATAAGGAGCGTAAAATTGATACTATTAAAAATAAATGCTACAAAAAAGATAAGCAAGGCTGGGATATTAACCACGTGGAAATTATTTTATTTATGATATATCATTAGTTGTGATGGAAGATATAAACAAGAAATAATAGTAATATTTAATACTACTATCTTATAAATTAAAATGACTGGGTTATAATCATAGAGAATTACCTCATTAATTCTGTATCTTAAACTTGTTAAGTATTAAGTCCCTAATTTTGCATTTTTAGCCTGGACAGAATAACGTTACTAAATTGGTATTGTGAACTCTTTAAGAAAAGCTTCGCCAATTCTGTATTTTCAACCACTTTAGGGTTCTCTCATTATTATTGAATTTCAAACAAAGAGAATTAACATACTTCAAGAATTATGTGTTTTGAACTCCTACAGAATGTCATCTTTATATCAGTATTCTTAGCTCCTGCGACAATTGCCTTGCTAATTCTGTATCTTCCTTCAAATTCATAGGAATTGCCTCAGTGAATCTGTAATTTTGAATTCCCAGATAATTGCCCCACTAATCCTGTACCTTAAGTTCCAAGAGAAATACCAAACAAATTCTGCATTTTTCACGCCTAAAGAATAGTCTCAACAATTCTATCTTTCAAACTCCTAGAGAATTACCTCGCTAATTCAGTATTACCCACTTCATGCTCGGGAATCTGAAGGTTCAAGTACAGATTAAAAAATCGTTTTTCTGCAGGAGTGAGAAACTGGATGGAGGGAGGAGTGGAGGGAGAGGCGAAAGGGGGGTGGAGAGAGGGGGTAATTTGGACCAATTTGCATAACGGATGGGGGGTCAAGTAGGGTGGTACTGGGTAAACGCTCTTCCTGCCTTTCAGCGGGACTTTGGTGAAAGGAAATTATCCATATAACTATTTATTTATTTACCTATTTAATCAATATTTTACATATTTGTTCATCTGTGTAAAAACAAAAAAAACAAATTTCAAATATGGGAGAAGCAGACGAAGATTTGTACACTTACATTAATATATTTGCACCGTCGTCACGTTATTGTGCCTTGTGGGCTATAAATGTATTACATTATTATTATTATTATTATTATTATTATTATTACGGCACACACTTCTATAATGCCCTGGCCCTTGTGAACCCTCGCTCCTCGGAGGCCCAGTGAAAACGATATTCACTTAATGCCTCCCACAGGTGTACGGTGTCCACGGTCTCTATACACTACCTTCAGCTTGCACTGCCATGATCCTACTCCCATATCCCTTAACCTCTCACATGATAGCTGAGCCTCCCGGAGGAAGCTTTCACTCCCCCATACTAAGGAGTGCCATTACCTTAATAATATGCTCTCATACCTTATAATTTATACCTTATAGGACGCCTTTATCACCGTACGAAACCCGTACAGTACAATAAGGTGCTCATCCTCACGTGTCATTGTTTTAGTTTTTCTGCTCCTCTTACGATGTCCTCCCATCTTACAGTCTCCCGTTCATAAGTCACCCACAGTCGTCTTTGGGATGTTTTAATCCCTGTATTATTACCCAAACTTCCCTATAGGATATTCCCATCAATGCATCACCACTCTAGCCTTGCCTCATAAGATGCCTCTCGCTCCCAACAGGATGCCTTCGGCCTCCCCTCAGGAACAAGAAGGTCGGGCACAAGACTAATGACTTTCCAACTCAATGGACAGAGCTGGGCTGGTACGTGCCTGGGTGTGCCTCAAGGGGAGGCTAAGTGGCTCAAGGCAAGATTAATAGTTACGCCTCTTGTTCACTTTCACAAAACTCAATGACAGTAAAATGATGAACATGACTGTACGTAGAGAAGGTGTAAGAGATATGTTCGTAGGTTTTCATCTCTCTCTCTCTCTCTCTCTCTCTATATATATATATATATATATATATATATATATATATATATATATATATATATATATATATATATATATATATATATATATATATATATATATATTGCAGCTTATATAAATATGCAACGTATTTGTATCTGATATATCTATCTCTATATTTTCTAAATTACCGTATATACTCATTTTAGTTTCCCTACAGCTATGTGCCCCTCAGACTAATAGCCTCTTTCGTGCTATATAACCTGGCAACCCCACAAGAATATGTCCATCATCTGATAAACATATATATCAAATAATTTTGAAACACGAACTGGTGATGTTTGGTAAACCTAAAAATTATAACATTTTCTAAACTTAACTAACTGTTATTCTGAGAACATAAACAACTGATACTTTGTACGCATTAGTACCTGATATTTTATGGACATAATACGACGTTGTACCATACTGGTGAGGATGCTCTCTCTCTCTCTCTCTCTGCAGGCATTTTTATCTTTCTGTTTATGTCTGTCTACTTCTCTTGCTGTTTTCCTGTATTTGCCTTCCTCTCCTCCCTTCTTTCTTTTCTCTTTTTTTTTTCCTCGGGCACACAAACACCCCCCCTCCTGTACCGGAGCGGTAAAGCGCCTGATAACGAGACTTGGAAGCTTCAAATAACGAAGTTTTATAGTTAATGATCAACACTAACGGTGCTGGGGGGAGATGGGGGTAGATGGGGGGAGTAACGTGAGTGTGTCTGGGGGATGGAGATTAAACGAACAACTAACGATGCTGGGGGGAAGTGTGGAGTAACGAGGCAGTGTCGGTGAGATGATGAGATTAATGAACAACTACCGGTGCTGGGGAAGAGAAAGAAGGGTAAACCGGGTGGGTGGGGAGGAAACGGAAGTGGGGAAGGACAATAAACCAAACACGGGTGAGCCTTAACGGTAACAGTAACAATAATAATAATGGTTAGCAAAAACAGGAACAACAGTAACAACAAGATCAACAACAGCAACAATAACTACAAAAACAACAAAATCATCAACAATTCCATTACACATCTCTCTCAGTGCCAGCACACAAGAGACTCCTCAATTACCGAAATGTAGCTACGAACAGTCTCTTGTTACTGCGATAGAAGATACTCCCATATACGCAGTGACAAGAGGCTCCTCGGGGATTAAGAGACAAAAAAAACTCTAATTTATGAGTATACGAGAAATTTATATTACAAACAAGCACGAAAAAGAATCCCAACTCAATGAGACAACTACATATAGTATTTACACACAAAACCTGTCGATATCAAAAAACAAAAGACCCTTCAAGTATCAGCAGATATACCTCAACACAAACTAGACGACCAAAGTTTCAAACAGACACGAAAAAAATATCCTAATGCATCGAGACACGAAACTTACTGTAGTATTAACTAAGACAAAAGCATCTATGAATACCAAGAGACGAAAGACTCAGAGTGTGAGCAAAACACGATAAGTGCATCAACGCCTGGCTGGGGACAAGAGACTCTCCGAGAATGAACAAATACACATGGAAAAATTCTTCATTGTTACTTAAGAGTAAAGAGGTTCTCACTGCTCCAACAAACACTACACTATTCTCTCAGTATGGAGACAATTCCTGTGCTTGCATACATTTGATATATCCCGCTCATTTATGACACTCAACACACACACACACTGGCCACTCCCTGGTATCAAGCACACCCTTGATAATGAACCCTTGCAAATTTCCCCTGCAAGCACGCAAGCAATGCAGTTTTTTATGACACGTTGTGCAATCATGCAAATTTATATATACGTTCATAATTCTCATTTCGCGTAACTTAAACCACCCCTGCGCTTGTACTCAATAATGAACTCTTTCTAATCCCCCCTCAAACACGCAGTGCATTTTATCTTGTACCTAGTTGTGCATTCATGCAAATTTTAATATATTTACACATTATTTTCCTTCGTGTGGTTGAGCCTGCCTCTGCACTGAACTATAAACTCTCTTAAAGCACACAATGCGTTCTCACCGGAACCGATATGCTATGATGCATTTCAGTATATTAATTTATAAATTGGTGTACTGTGAGCTGCCTCTCCTCACATTCAATACAGTAATTCACAATATAAAATCCCCGAGACCAGGTTATACATTATTATTATCACTGTCATCAGCATACTTATTACATACTATTATTATTATTTCCCCGCCGCGCTCTGTATTCAAGTAAATTACTTTTATATTCACTCTTGATGGTTCTGTTCCACGCACTCGACCCAGCCTCATGCAATCGAGTTAAACTTCAAACAATGAGCTCCTTTCTTGCAATCTTCCGCGTGCTTGTGCTTGAACGAGCTCATCCTCTCTATCACTGCTTGCTCTTACTGCAGTGCAATCATTGTTTACTGATTTCCAATCCCAACTTTTCGTGGATCTTCTTTCTATTTTTCTCTTACGCCAATCCTTGTTTACTGATTTCCGATCCCCAATTCTTAGTCTTCTCTTTCCATATTTGCTTATCTCAATATCTTTCTGTATTTTGTTCCAATCACTGCGCACTGATTCAACATTGAATTCTTACTGTGTTCTGATACAATCCTCGTTTACTCTTCTTCAGTCATATCGTTCTTAATCCACTTCTGCCAAAAGAGGTTAAAGGGCGCACCGCCCTTAGTGGAAATTTTGTGGTACTTAGTTAAATGCCGATAATCAAAGCTTTATTTAATTCACCCAAATATCTATTCTGACCGTGGAGGATTTGTGTCTTCGGCAACGAAATATTGACGAAGGATCATAAGTTATCGAAATATTTTTGTCTGAATTGGCCGTCCAAACACACGTGTCGGCATCATACAGTAAACAACAGCAGTGGCGTCCTCGGCTGGCAGTGAGCGTCCGCCTGGCTGTGTTGGCCTCCTTCAATGTGGCTGCTTTATGAACATGATGTTTACAGGCTTCAACCACTCATAGTCTGACTGGCCGGCTTCTCTAACTGCATGTGAACACTATGGTGTGAACTAGATTAATTGTAAGAATGTCTTAAATAAAGAACGACTTTCCGGGTCATGCCACTGTGAGTTACATGCGAAGGAACATGCAGAGAGAATGTCCAATGATCCTCACCGACTGAACCTTTTGCCTTTAAATCGCCTGAGTGAACAGTGAGAATTTTCCAACTGCCAACGTCATACAAACGAGTACGAGATAATGTGATTTTGTTTTCCTAAATTGTTTCCCAATCAACTTGTGGATCAAGTGAATAAAAGTAATTTTCCCTTATGTACAACGTAGTGAGTGGTAGTTGGGCTCGACTACATACCAGCACCAACAATCTCGACAAAAATAACAATTGTTGAGACATCCAGTTTTACGAAAGTCATATATGTTGGGTTCATATTGTTGTATCAGTACGAGGACCAAACATGTCATACAACTTTGTACAAGGCAAGAGAAATACATAAATTGGAGGCAACCGACTAAAATTCCCAACAGTGTGTAGTTTTATCTTGTGATTTCTCAATATAAGAATACCGGTGCACATATAACGATGATTTCCAATTCTTCACATATTCGACAAGCCTAGTTGTCGAATCAATAAAGTTTAGGCCTATTTTAAATTACTCCCTCCTGTGGTAGAATACTGTCGATCAGGTGAGCAGTGAATTGTATTGACTACTGCAGCAAATTAGTTTTTCACCAATTTCTATCCTTAGATTGCAGTGTACTAAGTTACTGTAGTCCCTCCATCGGTTAACTTAATGTTTGATTAACTCGCAAACAACAAGAAATAGCACCAGCTCCCTTACAGCAAGTGAAGTACTGTGCAAGCATTACTTGTCGTCTAGCTTCTGAGCCTTAAAGTATCAAGCCTAAATGAAAAATAAACCATAAAAGAAAAGACCAGTAAAAAGTTGAATGCCGTGAGAGACATAGAACCTTTCATTTCCAGTTTATAGGCCCTAAATGTAGCCATGCATAGCACACTTACAAGAAAGAGTCTGGGTTCATGCCAAGTACCTGTCACTGACCTGCTTTACCATGGAGAGATCAATCTAAGAATCAAGAAATACAAAATACAAATTATGCGTGTTTTCTAAATATAAGTTTATACATTGAGCCGATCTTTTCTTGTCTGAGGGTCACAGAGACCAATACTCTAAGTGGTGCTTTATGAGCCCGGCTACTCACCATATCTGGGTTTTTTTCAGGTCAGGTTTCTTGGTCAACTGGACACTCCCTCTACAAACATTATATCACTTCTTAAAAAAAAACAATGAACTTTCGTAGACTCAACGACACTACCTCATAGACGTGTTTACCACATATAACGTGTAAAAGGCTGCATGGGTGACAAACTTTGCTGTCACTAATATCGTTCACTGTATGGTTGGTGATCGAGGGTGCACTTCACTACGGCAGTAATTATAGCCTGTACAACAGCAGGGCACAGTTGTGTCAGTAAGAATTTCACGGAGATGTGAATTTTTCCACCTTCTGCTTGACGTTCTTGCCAGGGGCGTTCTCGGTGTGACGTCATCGCCGAGAGTAACCGTGAATTGCCCAGTAATAGCTTCGCTTTGTCAAGAACCACTGCTAGGGGGCAGAGCAACTACTTGGGGGGAATCTGAGCGCAATTTTACAGTCGGGAAGCATTATACACTCACCTAAGAGTTTATATGCATAAAGATATCATGATAGAATGAACCCTTTCACAACCGCCTCAAGTACAGTCTTCAGGGAGTAGCTTGGTTTGAGAGATGGTTAGGGGATGTAGAGTTTGGCGGCGGGTGGGGAGTTGATGTGTACTGGAAAGCAGGTATGAGAGGGAAAGAGGGGTTGTAAGAGAGGGAAAGAGGGGTTGTAAGAGAGGGAAAGAGGGGTTGTAAGGGAGGGAAAGAGGGGTTGTAAGGGAGACAGGAAAGGAGAGGGAAAGAAAGAGTAGACGAGAACCGGAGGAAGGAAAAAGAGACAGAAAAGAAGAGACAGCAGGAAGAAGATAAAGACAGAGGAATGAGAGAGAGACAGGGAAGAAGAGAGACAGGAAAGAAGAGAGAGACAAAGGAAAGGGGAGAGATAGAGTGGAAGGAAGGGAGATAAATATATAGGAAGGATGGAGAAGGAAAGGGGTAGGAGGGAAAAATAGAGATAAGGTAAAAGGGAGGAAAAGAAGAATAGGAACAAAAACTGATAAAGGAAAAGGAGAGGATAAAATGAAAGAAAAGGAAAGATGAAAAGATAAAATATTTAGGAAAAAAGAAACTCAATGTAAAAGAAAAAAGGAACACAGAAGAATTATATTAATGATGAAAATGGAGAGAGAGAGAGAGAGAGAATAAGATACGACAAATATGGTTGCAAAAAACCAAAGCATTTCACAAGTCCCTGAAACAGATTACCGGTAACGAATACTGAACCTGACGACAAGTACAGCTGTCACAAAAACACACTTTCATTAGAGAGAAAATCTCATTTCTACTTTCATCAAAATTCAAACTAAGCAAGAGAAAAATTTTTAATTTCGGTGAGTGGGAAATGAATTTGTTTATATGGCTTTCGCCAGGCGAGATCTATTGGTGATCTGCTCTCCTACTGCACCCATCTTTGGTCATCCTCTCTTAGGGATTATGGGGAAACTTTCGTCGTGGCCCTCGACATTTCCACAGCATTTGACAGGGTATGGCACAAGTCTTTGCTTTCTAAACTTCCTTCTTATGTCTTCTCTCCTCCATTTTTTTTCTAATTTCTAGCTTCCTTGAGAACCGATCCATGGCAGTTGTTGTCGAGGGATCGATCTTTCACTCTTTCTCTACCAATAGTGGCGTCCCACAGGGTTCTGTTCTTTCACCAACTCTCTTCCTTCTTTTTATCAATGATTTACTTCACACTACGACAAATTTTATCCATTCTTAGGCTGATGATTCAACTCTTCACTCTTCCTCACATTTTTCCCTTCCCCCTAATTCTCAAACTGATCAGTTTCTAGAGTTGATATCATTTCATCTATCAATTCGGATTTGTGCAGCATATCCGAATGGGGAAGTAGAAATTTGATTAAATTCAATAGTAATAAAACACTGTGTTTACCAATTTCACTTTCCAAAATAGATGATCTCCCACCAATCACATTTCAGGACGCAATCATTCTGCCAAATTCTAAAATAGATATGCTTGGCTTCACCATTTCCTCTAATATGTCATGGAAGCCACACATCCACAACATTGCTAAAGCTGCCTCCCGAAAGTTGGGAATGCTGTACAGATGCCGTAGCTACTTAACACCTGAGCACTTGCTTCAAGTTTATAAGGGATTCATTCGTCCCAACTTGGAGTACTGCTCTCATATCTGGGGTGGCTCTTCTGTCCATCTGTTAGATAGGGTGGAATCAAAGGTATTTTGTCTTATTAACTCTCTTCCTTAAGTTGATAATCTTTCTTCCCTTTCTCTTCTCCGCAATGTTGCTTCACTCTCTCTCATTTACAGGTACATTAACGGGCAATGTGGAATGCTCTGCCTTCTTCTGTCTCTATACTCATACAATCTGCCTCGTTCCAAAAGGCTGGTTTTCCGGCATCTTCTTGGTGTAGATTAATAGTCTTCTATCTTCTATTTATAATTTCTTTTTATTATTATCCCCCAGGCCCCGTTGTCGGTCGATGACCTGTGCCCGGGTGGCTATTCTCCGTAAAAAAAATCCCATTTACTCATAGCGTTTAACCCATATCCTTTGTAATACAGGCAGTGTTGCTAACAGCTGTACTCCCTCAGTACTGTACAACAACTGCTGATACGATATTAGTGCTTACCACACTGAGACACGAGACTGATAGCTCGCTGATATATATTACCTCGTAAACACCAGAAACTGTCATTGACTTTTGGTGTACTTAAGTCCAGAGTATATATAAACAACACCATATCCAACTGTGAATATGTCCACGATCGCATCATACAAGCCTCAATACAGGTAGAATGTTCGTCTGGCGTAGCATTCATAAGACTGTCTATCATAAAAAGGATAAAGGAAGACGGGCAAAATGTTCGCCTGGCAGAATGATGTTACCGAGACGTGGAGGAGCGATTGTACGTTTGGTGTAGTTCCCATTATGTGTTTTAGGAGTGAATGTTCGTCTGGCTGTGGAGTAGCTTCCATTTGCATGTTATTGTGGAGTGGAGGAAAACACCATTACTCATACTACAGGAATGCCACTGCAGGCAGAAGGTGGGGGTAACGTTCGCCTGGCTTAGCTCCAATAAAAATATTCTTGTATAGTGTAAAGGAACGCCAAGCTCGTGTCAGGAGAATACTATAACAAGCAGGTTGACGAACGTAGTTTCATCCAACTGGTTTTGACAGGGTGGACGGAAACGTCAGGTACTGTTATGACTCCTCGTGCTGGCGCTATTTCATTACGGCAGGGACAACGGGTATCAAATTCCCATTTGTAGTTCTGGTTTTACTAAATTGGTAAAAGCACAAGACTGGATTTTTTTTTTTTTTTATGAAAGGTCAGATTGGAGACACCAATTTAGCATTATATATCGGGGAGGGATATTGGTGTTTTGAGCTGAGTTACACGCGCCCATTTTAAGCGCAAATATGTAGATGAAATTTACAAGAGCGACATTACCCAATATTGTTCAGGGGTAGATTAACACTTTTTGGAAAACGGCTTTTCGAATATTGGGCTTTGTATAAACATAGTGTAAAGGATTGGCAGTATTTCTGTTGTCGCTAACGGCCTACACGGGATATACAGTGTTCACAACTCTAATACATTTTGATCCCGTTCACAGGACTTCTATCGAGCTTTTACTACAGGAAGGGTTTTCGGAGGCAAGGCTTCACAGATTAGAATATTAGAAGCGTCAATATAGAGGTTTTAATACCTGGTGCGGCTACCGTTTTTTTTATAAAAAGTTCCATTTTTTTTCTGCAAATAAATCACTGTAGGTGCGCGTGATCCAGGTATATGCTGATAACCACAAGGAAACAAGAAAACACGAAGTTCCCAAGCGCTTTCGTGTAATTCACATATTCAGGGGTGAGTACAGACTAAGGAGAAATATTTGACAAGGCTAATATATACAGTAGAGGAGAGTGAGATCAAGTTCCTAGGGGACCGTAGGTGTCCACACTAGTCCGGTCATTAGGCAGTGACCCTACTAATCTTCATTAGCACAGCAGCTGTCCGTAGTCAGGTCATAGGGTAAGATGACCCAACCTTCTCACCTGGTTACAAATCTTCTTAATTACAAAATTATCCAGTTTGTACATACCATTACTCAAATTCATGTTGACGAATTCGGTATGTTTAATGAAACTGGATTCTATAATGTTCCTATTCCTCTCCTCTACTGTATATATTAGCTTTGCCAAGTATTTCTCCTAAGTCTGTACCCACCCCTGAAGATGTGAATTACACGAAAGCGCTTGGGAACTTCGTGTTTTCATGTGGTTATCTGCACACACACATATATATATATATATATATATATATATATATATATATATATATATATATATATATATATATATATATATATATATATATATATATATATATATATATATATATATAATTGAATGGCTTTCAAGCTCACAGCTTTAATAATATTTTGTTTCTTTCGGAATTTCTCTAAAACGTTTGTTTTAATATTTTAATTGCATATGTTGTGGTGGAGTAAGGGAAATGACTTTAAACTATCTTCGTCGCTTCGGTGAATTAACAAAAGCTGTCCTCGCTATATGCCTCCCACGTTATAAAAAAATAGCAGGAGCTATAGGAACTTCATAAATTAGTTAATATAGTTTAGAAAATAAGATAGTTTCCTTTCGTACAGATTTCATGGGTCGCATTCAAGTTCTCTCTCTCTTAAGTAAGAGAGTATCAGTACAGGGGGTATTCCTTTATAATTTATTAAGAACTTTACATAAGAAAGTTGATGCGTCTACATGTGCGTAAATAGGACCGGATGGGTCTTGTTTATTATATCTTGGTCACTGGCGCTCATGAGGACAGGTGCAGGACGAGGTGTTTTCAGTATCCTGTTAATTAATATTTATCTTTGTCTCCACGATTAGCTTGTAACGAAATTTGAGATAAATCAGTTTACAGTTTATTCACTAGAGTAGCTTAAATATATGAATATGGCCTAAACAATTTTAATAGAATAAAGAGCTTAAAATTAAGAGCAAACAATGTTCAGGCATGTGTAAGGTTGGCTGCTATGAAAACTGCTGAATCCTGGTTAAACATACTTGACAAGAAAATCCATCAGCAGAAATCCAATTACAGTATATTAGAATTAATTATGTTTTTCTCTTGATTATCACCAATTGAGATATCTGTTGGCCTTTTTAAATTGTTGCAGTGGCAAGCAACACACAATTACAATTCAAATAACGATAAATAACAGAACATTAGTAATGGTCACGTGGGTCTGGTCGTTGTGTATGGCCGGATGAGTTCGGCTCGGCCAGTCGGGCGAGAAAGCAGCAGTGAAAACTTACTGTTTTCTCACATTCCCGTTTCCCTCTCAACCTGATCTTACACGTTCAACCTGTATTATTCATTAAAAATATAATTTTTTTTCAGCTTCACTAGAAGTCAAATACCATATGCTTTTGCGGGGTGGCTTGGGAACCTAACCAACACCTTTAATATTGTATCTATGGGGATTGCATTAAGAGTTCCGAGCGAATGACTTGCAACGAAAGTTTGGAATTCAATCAGTTCATAACCCGGGACTTCCTGTATTCATCAATCATACATTTAGTGATGGTCAGTCTTTTGTATTTAGTTTGATAAGTTTTGGTAAGAGTAAGATGTCTGAAAGTCAGCAACAGGAACACCTCTTCCGTTTATAAATACGCTGTCTATGGGAAAATCGTTTTCACTATATGAATGTTCTCTTTACGCTCGGCTTACCCAGAATACATTTTTCGTATATCGAGGACTGCCTGCACTAACAAATTTGAAAATACTGTATATACTGGGTGTATCACCCAGTAGTTCGTGCCTGCTAATAATACACATGGTTCGGTGTTTTGTTTTTTCAATTCGCTAAACTAACAAAGTCGCAGATGGATATGTACAATTTATTGCTGCTTTCTAAGTAAATTCATACAGTAATCATTGTTCCTTTGCTCCCCCACCGGACTGGCACTTTGAAGTTTTAGAACAATGCTGTGGTCCCAGTAAAAAAACCAAGAAAAGCATTATTAAAGATCATAAAAAAACGCCTGGTTTATTGACATAGTTTCAGCAATTACTTATAGCCTACCATCAGCAGAGCCTAAAATACTGAACATCAAGTAAATATAAATAAGGTGCCTTCTTTCATCACTGTGAATGGTGGATCTTGGCCGAACCATTGTTTATGTAATAAGAGGAGGGCCCTGGACTAATTCCATGTACAGTACCCACCTACAGTAGTTGCTGGTTTGGAGCTCGTGATAACGGTACTGTACGGAGTGTGTAGTGATCATCCCTGATTAAGCTTTGGCTGAAGAGAAAAGCAAAAGGTTTACCCATTTCCACGAAAGTCCCACGACCGCGGAGGTCGAATATGATTTGCATGGAAATGCCTCATGCAGTCGGGCAATCAATCATCATTTCCTCTGAAATGTTTTCACAACGTCTTGTTTCGTCGATGTGTTAACTCCACAGATATATGGCACTGACCCATTTCTGGTGACACATTGGGTTGAGAAAAAATAGATCCAATTCCTTACAAAAGCTGTGAACTTATACTTCTGGCGATCTTCGATCTGCCAGTGCCACGTAAAGCCGTCCTTACTTTAAAAGCGTTTCGTCCAGTTCATCTGATTATGAAAATGAAAACAAATAAGTTCACGTTTTAGAAATTCATGTTGTTTAAGCCTGACTGTTGATACCAGGCAAGGAATCCACACTCTAAAAATTTAGCACAGCAATCTGGAAGATATTGCGCGCCATAGATGAAAATTAAAGAAGCAAGTTCTTTTTTTTTATATAATAACTCACTGGAAGTTTCGCCCCAAGGAGAATTGACGATGGTCCTCAGTACTCGCCTCGGTACTTAAAGTTTAACCACAGTCTCGGCCTCCAGTGGTAGGTCTCGATCTTGGTCTCCGGAGGTATATTTTGGTCAGGTTTTGGTCTCGCACTTAGTGGTCTCGTCTGCATCACCGTTAGTAAACAGTCCTATTCAATAAATACATTAAACCACTTTAAAGGAAATACAAGCTGTACACGAAAAGCAAAGAATATACAGGAATTAGAATACGGTACCAAGATATAACACGAACTGGTACACTTAGTCAAAATCAAGGAAGAAAAAAAAAAAGTGTATTACACAGTTATAATTGTAATAAAGATTGAAAGTAATTAAAGCGTAGAAAAAATAATACATACCCTATTAAAAATACAAACTCGGTAGACTCCTCGTTCTTTGTAAGGTTAACTTTGTCATTGTACAACAAGAGGTATTCCAACATTAACAGGTTCATGTCTGAGGAGCAACTAGTTAGGAGTGAGAAAAAGAAAGCCGGCACAATGGACATTTTGGATATAATCTAGAATGTCATTATGTTCAACTTAAAGTTTGCATTGCAGAACCGAAACTCTGGTATAAGATTTTAGCCTTAAGCAATATCATACTATACCTTCCTCTTGTAATTCAGGTGTCGAACACTGACAAAAACCTAACTCAAAACAATAAATCCAGTGACAATCAGTCAACTAAGTTTACAGAGACGAGATCTATTTTCCCAAAATATATTCCGACAAGAACAAATACTCAGGCAAACTACCTACTGACGTAGCTATCTAAAAGAAATCGTAGGAGTGATATTTAAAGCATTGAACACAGTAAAAAAAAAATACTTAAAATATTATGTGCTAATAAAGTTACACTCGTCTGCAGCTTAACGATATTAATGAATAACTAACAGTACTGTATAAGGTAATGTATCAGCTACTCCATATTGGCAAAACGAAACGACACGCGAGGAAACGCTTGTGGAACCCAACAGACGATAAATTCGCATCTCTCTCCCAGTATCAAACCATACTTTTCGGGAATTCCTAATTAAACCCATAACAATAACTTCCTTACGAGGGCTTCCTCTTTCTCAATCCTAGTCAGTCGCTTCGCAGGCCCAGTAGTGTTGGAGGACTTCTTGTCGCACAGTATTTTTAATAAGTAAAAGCTTGCATATACAGTATGTATTATTTTGGTTCACTTTATCTTAATTATGACTAAGTGCTTTTAATTTGTATCTTTATCTGAATTTAAATAAGAGTGTATGTGTCAGTTCGTGTTGTATCTAAAATTATATATATTATTTACTTTATGATTTACTGTAGCTAAGCTATGTATCTCGTTTTAGTGATTCAATGTACCATAGTCATCATTAATATTTGTTTACTCGTATATTTCATTGTTTTATACGTCAAGTCTGTCTACTAAAGTAGTCATTTAGGGCACATTTTCAAACAAACAAAGTTTAATGTAAAAATTTTTAATTTTATTAATAATTATTATTACGGTACGATGGTCGTTTGGCATGTGCTCTTTGGTGTTTTAGGCTCTGAGGATGATACAGGTTATTACTGTACTGTAAGCCAATAAACCCAATGCTGATAACATAATGTATCCAACCACTGGTGACACTCTTAAATGTAAGAATGTGTTTCCAAAGCAACAAAACATATACCGGTACTATATATATATATATATATATATATATATATATATATATATATATATATATATATATATATATATATATATATATATATATATAAGATGAACTGACTGGTTAGGAGGTGAGGAGAACGTTTGCATAAGTAGCCAAATGGTTCAAGTTTCAGGTAGGCAGCCGCTCAGTTGGGGACAACATCCAAAGCAGCTAGACCAACACCCACAAATTACAGTGATATCCTTGTTAGCAGGAACAGAGTACTTCCAAGAAAGAGAGATTTCCGGGTTATAAACTGACTCTCAAACCCGGAAAATGTCCCCCCATCCCCGGAATTAGTCTGGGTACTGGGAAAAGTTTCTCGGAATTTTCCTGAAACCGCACATTTTTTCACCCTTGGGATTTATTTCCTGATCTGGAAAAAATGTGGTTTCCATAATTTTCTCGGAATTTTCAGAATTATACATTACTGCATCCTCAAAATTTGTTCCCAGATCCAGAAAAAATATTTGGAGTTTCCAGAAATTTTATTGGAATTGTCAGAAAACGCACCTGGTTTACAACCTCAGAATTTGTTCCCAAACCCGGAGAAAATTTTGGAGTTTCCAGAGGTATACTTGGAATGTTCTAGAAAATAAGACTGATTTTAGACCTCATATATTGTCTCCAAACCCGGAATTGAGAAAAATTTTCTGGAACATTTCCAAATAAATTTATATTATGGCTGGTGGAGAGTTCTGGCTAAGAGAGACTCCAGTTAATGGAAAAATTACTCAACAAACAAACGCACCGCAACAATTTTATCTTGAAGAAGACTACCCAAGCCATGTTCTTTAGAAGCCATATCAAATCATTTGGAGAAGATTCGCCTACAGGCTCTCCATGCTGGAATAACTCAATGGTATACCTTGACACACCCATTTACAAACAGCTAGTGTAGGATTACACATGTGTAATTCCAAGCCAGCACATACAGTACATGTTTTTTTGCCCGTTTGCCTATCTATCTGTACCAGAGTGCATCTGGTACAGGAAGGGCAGTAAGCTCAAGGAAAAACTTGGAGGTAAAGGGCAAAACCCTGAGCCATGGATGTTGTTTGTCCCAGTGAGGTCAGGGACTTTACTGTAGGAGCCTCGGGTGCTAAAACTCTGCCGTTCGGGATTGAGCTGGGCTTCAGACTCACATAAATATCCGGGAATTTCAGGGCATCCACTTACCTGTTCCAGTGTCTCAGTGTGGCGATCCAGAAGGAAATTCCAATTGCACATTTGGCTCGCTTCCCTTACTTGAGGAGTTGGATGGAGTGTTTGAATTGTGATGTTCTGGATTAAAGGTCATTACCGTAGCTAACTTGCAACAAATTATGAATGCATGACAGTAAATAAATAAATAAAACTGTATAAAATGTAAAACACATTGTAAAAGATCTCACGCGGTGGTGTGATCCCACAATATCTTCTCATCATTCAGAGAAAATGGCCCAGTTTACCATGAACGATCCTTATTCTTATCTGACAGGAGGAATCTCCTAATTAAGTCCAAACACACGTGCTTTGCATATATATATATATATATATATATATATATATATATATATATATATATATATATATATATATATATATATATATATATATATACTGTATAGCTCGCGACAAACTCTAACACATCAGAACCAAAATATTAAAAACAAATCCTAGCCGAGGGCAGATATTAAAGGCTGACGCAAACAAGTTACCTCGGGTTTTTTTTCTACCAATCTGGACCATTCTTCACGAATACGCTTTTTGACAATAACCACAAACGGCAATTTATTTTGTTGGTGTTAATAAGGGAGCAGAGGACATATTAAGTTCTCTGGGAGATTTCGATGTTTTTACTTATTTGTATTGTGTGAACGATGAATTTTGCTGTATCTTCAGCCTATATAAAGCGAATATATATATATATATATATATATATATATATATATATATATATATATATATATATATATATATATATATATATATATATGTGTGTGTGTGTGTGTGTGTGTGTGTACAAAATAAACATTATATCTCTATCGCAAAAACAATATGAATACGTCAAAATCAGTTAGAGAGTTCACAAAACTATATGAATAAAAGTCCAAAGTGATCATCAACAATGAGCATAACTTTGGCAATTAATCAGAGCCTTAAATACCCGGAATGAATGAACCATTACACCTGATGGATGAATAAATGACAAATAGGTAGGAAAAGTTAATATTGTCGACTGTTAAACGAAAACTCTTATTTTAACGTGAGTGATATATGTGCTTTGTTTGCTTTATGAGAACCGGGTGAAGTGACGTACTAATAATTCTTCTGAGCATGAGTAGTGCTCGTACAATATTATACACTGATTATAATGCCCCTGTACCTGTAAATATATACTGTATATAACTGTACTCGTAACCTATACCTGTACCTATATCAGTACCGTTCCTGCACTTATATCTGAGTCTGTGCTTCTACTTGTACAGTTGCGGAAATGTGTTCCTCCACCCCTTGTGGTAACTGTCACCAAACGGCAACGTCGCAGTAGTAGTATCACTGTTTATGAATGAATGGGTATTGGTTGTGTAACGACAGCCGTGATTGGTGGATAGGTTTGCTATAGGTTAGCCGTTTGGAGACAGGTTACCGCAGGAGTAGGAACATATTTCTGCAACTGTACCTGAGCGTGTGTATTTGCCCATATCTAACAGACAGCAATACTTATATAAATATGGGATTGTCTAAAAAGCTACTAAAATAAGAAAAGTTAAAGAAAACCTTAGATATATTTGGCGATACTAACCTTCGACGTGAAAGGTCGAAGGTTAAAGTAAAAACATCAAGTCCCATTAACAAGCTTTACAATGGTGTCAGAATGAACTCTATCTTCATTAGGACCAGTTATGAACTGGTTTTGTCTTATATCAAGTTTTAACGGGGTAATTTCCCAGGACAGGATTACGACCAGAATTTTTTGATTTCGTTCATTTTTTACACAGATGACACTAAAATGAATGTCTACGTGTTTTGTACGTGAAGAAATTATTTACCGTAAATACTCGCGAAAAAATCTGCCGTCACCGCGTGCTGTACAGTATGTTTGTTTACAACCGACCCACTTGGTCCAAGCACACACTCATGTTCCCCCCCCCACCCAAAAAAAAACGTAAAAATACACCATGACGCTTCAACAGTTATTTTCATTGGTACCAAATATCATAATAGGTAGTTTCTGTTTAACATGGCTGGGGGTCCGGCTAGTAAGTTCGGTAAGGTTAGGTAGGTTCCTTTGGTTGGTTAAGTCAGGAGGTCAGGTTCTAGTAAATGTCGCCTCTTTTAAATACTTACTATAATGATAAGAACATCTGTTCTCGGATACAAACAACGATCGCCCTTTCCTAAGGATCCTCTGGTCTCACCGCGAAACACAATTGTAAATGACGGTTGAGTGCAGTACAGGCCACCGGTTTTTTTGTGTGTACTGAATGTGTAATATACTGTACTGTACGTGTTGCATTTACAGTCCCTAACGGTCATCCACATCAAAACAAATGTTTCAGGGAAAGTCCTGAGAATAACATTAGCAAGGGTGCAAATGTTAAAAAATTACCCATATTTCGTCTACATTACTCTACAGTATGTAGATACACTGCACACAATATTTATTACACTATAAATATAATTACAATGATCATTACTTACCGCGACGTTGGAGACCTGGAGAACAGTGGCTTTTGTCCGGGTGAATTATAATCGCCGATTAGTTATGGCGCGTGTCGACACATTTAAACTTAATATGTACCTGTTCAATGTTGCACAGCTGTGTCGTATGGAAGTAGTCTTCACAAGCCTGAACACTATTAAAGTACAGTTCTTGATGTACACCGAACACAACAATGAGTTATTAACATTAAACTAGTGTAAATTGCGTACCAGTAACATTCCATTTAAATATCAATAGTTTATATCCAATAATGTTGACACACCACTCAAGGATTTCCTTATATCGTCATTAACACAAAAGTCTTTAAACAAATCACTAGCCACTATTTCTACCCACATTATTCATCATGCAAGGTGAAAGTTCAAAACATTTGATGATAATGCACTTTACATTTCAATGATAATGCACCAAATGATTCAAATGAGCACGCCAGTATATCGTCATTAAAACAATAATAAAGCTTTACACTTGTCATTTAATCCTTATTTTCCATTCAAATTTCCCGTAATTTTTCACTAAAGCTCATTAATGATGTTGATAACGTTGTCATGAGTTAAATAATTACACTCCATAATCACCGAACAACAACACTCTACCCCGCACAGTGTCACATGGGCAACTGACGAGTAACTGTAGTGACCACTGACCAGCGGTGGCGGAGTGATACAATAATCAGGGCTCACTTGTCGAGCCGCCACGAAAACTAGTTCTAGAAATTTCTGATACAGGTACAGTATTCTTAAATTCATGTACGTACACCTTTTATGTATCCTACTGTTACTACGATTAATCTTTGTTTATGGCTGACTACTATGCTTATTATTTTTTTATACATCAGACAAACAAAATATCTTCAGTACATAAATTTCGTGTACCTTAACAAGGACGTCGATTGTCAATTGCTAACACGAGTCTTGGTGAGGGAAACACAGGATGTTCTGTTGTTATTTTTCAAAATATATACCGGGGAATAAAAACTTTACAATACTAGCGTGTGATATGTTGACCGAATTTGCTATTCCAAGTTTAAACAGTTTTCCCACAGCTGTTGTAAACACAGAAGCAAAACAACATAACCAAGGCGGATGTATGATGACAACCTTTACAACACTCACAGTTAATGTTCTGCATAACAACAAAGGTCATAATCTAACTAAAGGAAAATCACAAAGAAAATATCATAAACTTGGTAAGAATCATTCCCGTAAAATAAGGCGGGATTTTACCAGTAATCGAGGCATCACCTGGTAGCCGTTGGACACTGAACAATATATTCTTTTTTCGTGCTTCACTGTTCAGGGTGACTGTTAAAATATGTGGAATGTTACTTATACATTTATAATATTTTCGTTCAATAAATTAAAGATTAAATACAGTAAACACTCGATATAACGGATCAATTGGGGAAAGGTGGCTCTTTAAATCCGAAAGTTCGTTATAGCTGACATTAAAATATTTAAGCCAGAAAATAAGAAAAAATACAAGTACAGTACTAAATGTAGCTGTATTTACCTTCCTGAGATTGAATCCTAATGATCTTGAGGTGGCCAGTGCTAAGTAACAACATTAACTACTGAAACACTTCACACTAGTACACTTTATACATAACATAGCACACTTTACACATGTTCGATAGGCCCAGTGGCGCGGTAAAGGCGAAATTCGGTCACTCCCGTTTATATATACATACTTTTATACATAAAATACCTGACAACCGCCCAGACTGTCTCCACTTTATAGAGTTGATGTATTGAAATTGTTATCTTGTTTCTCGTTACATAAAATATCCTTTGAATGATAAACTTAATTATGTTAGTTGAGACATTCAACTTTCTTATACCTTCTTTTTATGAATTAATTGTCTGATCATTGCCTTACCCAGGTTTTCTTCCCAATACGGAGTCAGTAGGTTAAGCTTTCTCTAATTTTGAATACGAAAAAATACAGTATATTCGAATGTCTAAACTTACCCCCGTATTAGTAATTCACATGCTGACCTGTTTTTTACGTTCCATACTTGTAATACTTGAGCCCTGGGAAGTTTTCTCTGCATTAAGAAGTCAGAATATTGAACTTCTTTCTATCAGCTCTTTATGTAAATACCATGAAACTAACTACACTTTCTCCTGATTAGAAATTCACAATAACGCTATGCACTCTGGGTTTTTTCTTATATTTAACTTACTGTGATATTATGTACTACAGGAGGTGTACCCAGACGGTGTGTCTTATACATACAACCTTCACTAATTTAGTTCACCATGAAATATACAAGTTAACCCAGTCACTTAACCACTAGGGTCTAAATCACCTATCTCACAGAGGCTGGGTGTGATAGGTACCTCTCTCCCACTGTGGTCTGGGATGTTTTTCAACCATTTGGGTTTTCACAACAAGCGGCTCAGGATATCAGTGTTACTACAGTCTTTGATGATATACTGGTACTGTAACACAAGATATAAATCACTCATTCTTCCCTCAATGGTGAATCGACTTCGGCGATCAATGGACTGTCAGCTCAGTTCGTTTGCCACCCCATCATATTTTCCAACATATTATAGTGTGAACGTATTGAAGTTTCCTTCGTTTTCTCTTGACTAGGAACACGATGGCCGGTGCCCAGGTGGACGCCCAGGACCTTGCTGTAAGACATGGCCTCACCCTTCTTACTTTATATCATCTCCTTTATCTGCGCCTAACATCTCAGCTCAATACATTTTGGGTTGTATATTTCACACTCGCCTTTTATTTATATTTTATATTATTATTCAATATTGTGTGCCCTAATATTAATAATTTTTTTTTCTTTCATTTTGTATTTTCTATTTTAAAGAATTTAACCAGATACTGTATTGTGATAAAGACATTACCCTTTACCACAAACCTGGATAAATTTTTTAACCATTGTGGATTCTCTTTATTTGGGAATGACATTGTGTGACTACAGGAAATGGTCGTATGTTTCAGGTTAAGAAAGAAAACGCGATATTTTTTTTTACCCTGGAAATGTTGGGGTATTACAGAAGACATATTATACTGAAATCACTACAACATGGTGGGTATTTTCTTATATAAGTCATTATAGCAGAGACGTTGAAGAAGCAACTGTGAGTGTATGAGTTGAGCTGATCATTGCAGGGGGCGTCACAGGTTGAAGCTGGTACAGTAAGCTCAGAAAACATGTTATTTGTACAATTTGCTGTCACTTGGAGTTAAATCATTTATCTATCACGTCGTGTAGAAATCGTACATTTAGGAGTGTAATGTGATTAAATATACGAGAAGCTTTGTTAACGAAAACTCATTAGCATAAGGGAGTATGAGGTTGTAATTATATTCGTCAGAGGATACAGGGGTTAAGGTCACCTTTTGCCATTGTTACTGCGTATGTGTTGGGGCCAGATATTGAGTCCCGGCTATAGAGTTTTATTATACTTTATTAAGAATTAGATAGGTATGGAATGTTGTGCTTTATAAGTTTGATATGTGGGCATCAGTTTGTGGGCACATGGCGTGAAGTAACGAATGGATGCACACAATGTAACGGAGAAGTCGCTGGCAACTTGACGGCATCATAGCAGTATAAAATAAGGGAGGTGCGTGACTCAGGATCCTAACTTACATTATTCATCGAGTTGTTCGATTTAAAACTTGATATTGTATATAAAATGAACTTTATGTATATCAAGAGATCATGGAGTGACGTTATTTATGTTCACTTAGTGAAACGCGAGATTTTTTTTTATCTTAAGTTCACGGGTAAATGGAGGCATACCATACCGTCATGACTATCCGTGGAAACTCATGGCAACCTGTGGAGTAATGGTCAGCATGCTCGACTCGCAAGCGAGTGGACACTGGTTCGATCCCTGGCAGAGTGAAACTATTGGCAAGTTTCTTTATGACTCTGTCTACCCAGCAGTAATTGGGAACCTGGATGTTAATCGATTTGCGGATCATTCGTATTTCGAGGCAATGGTTAAGCTAGTACAGTTGGCGAGTTGTCCGGTCTTCACAGACTATTCCTTGACACTGAGTCATGCAGGTCGTTAACTCGGGGTGTGGTTGTTATGTTGGTGACAAATTCATGCCTAGGTGGCCCTAGGGCTGGTCATCCTCGATCTCGAGGGGCATCCATTATTATTAGTGTCTTGCGTAAATAAAAACGATCTCTTGCTCTTAGGAAAACTTCAAGTCCAGAGATCTAAATTTATTGTTTTGTGTGATTCTGTCTAATAGAATGTGGGCTTATTGTGTGTTAAGAGATCCCTTTCTCTCCTTTCACTCGGAAAATCATAAACTTCTCTCCAGCTATTAACATAAACTTCAAAACTGCAGTATTAGGCGTTTATTTCGTATCTGTTGCCTGGGCGACCTACAGAAATTAAATTTGTTTACTCATACAGATTCAATACAGCGAGTGAGCTCCTTTGTTTTCCTTTCTTCTTGTTTCAGGAGTGTGGGATATGTTGAGCTCTGGTGTTGTCGTTACTGATGGTTGGAATTTATGAATTAATGAGTATAAAATGTTACCGTAACATTCCCCGTGGGTCACTACTACTACTACCACCACACTATCACGGGGTCTTCAACATTGAAGGCTATGAGTGTTATGTTGTACTTCTGAAGAAAGTTTTCCCCCTTTCTTCCCTTTGACTTTGAATTCAATATTTCAAGTGATTTTTGTGTCTTGTTTTGATCCCTCAGTGGAAGGAAAATCTTTGAAGTTCGCAGCAAGAGGAGTTGGTTGTGATAATATATAGAAAGATGTGTTATTTGTTGGTTTCATTTGTTTTATTATTATTGGTATTAGCCCACCCAGGCACAGGTCACTGACCCACATTGGGGCCTCGGGGGGGCGAAAATGTAATAATAATAATAATAATAATAATAATAATAATAATAATAATAATAATAATATAATAATAATAATAATAATAATGGTATAGTTTGGGATAGATTTTTTAGTTATTTTGTCACCTGTTCATATTCCCTTGGGTTTCTTTGATCGCGTGTTCAAGGGTAGTGATCTTTTGAGATTAGCCAAGAGGGGTCATTTTATAGTGAAATCTATAGGTTGGTCCGAGGAATACGACCCAGCCTGGAAGCTTTTAAAGGTGAGTCTTACTAAAAGTGCAAAATACTGCGTTTGTACAATATTTTTTTCAATCGGGAAAGTTACATGGAATTTTTATACTGATACTATTAATATTTCCTCTTATTATCCCATTCTACTTTATAAATGTTGGTAGTGTTGACGATAATGATGGTTTTACCCCACCCATATCTTTGTGTCATTAATGGTTTAATGGGTAGATGTATATTTTTATTTTAAATTTAGCGAGAATTCTGGCTAAAATCCACGCGTTCATGTTGCAATAGATGCGATAACATACAGCTAATAAAGTGACGTGGAATGTAGACAATTTATGTAGTTAACGAGAAAAACGCGTATTTTTAGTGTTACCAATTATATATTATCTACAAAAAATAGATTCCCTCTCTCTCTTTTCTTGACTCTCTCTCTCTTCTTGTCTGTCTCTCTCTCTCTAATAACTAGACACACACAAATAAAATTCTCTCAATGCAGACGACTTGATTGCTTTCGCAGGTGTGTGGGTATCGTGACAGGTGTGCCAGTGTAATCGATCGTCGGGAGGAAGACAGTACTACATCACCTGCTGCTATAGTTGTCAGGAGGAAACAGCACGACCTCATTCAAGCCTATCCAGTCCCTCTCCTAGCCTATCCAGTCCCCCCACCTACCTTATCCAGACCCACACCCTACAAGTATATACAGGGTGGTGCCTATGTCGTCTTACCGTGAACACTGTAGATAATATAACTGTTCTCGTTACAGTGACTTATGCGCTACCCTGTTTATAAATAACTGTGTGTGTGTGTGTGTGTGTGTGTGTGTGCGTATATATATATGTGTGTATGTGTATATATGTATGTGTGTGTGCGGTTATGTATGTTTATGTTCTGTATATATTCTTTTCTTAAGCATTTCCCCTCATAACATTATCTCTCTCTCTCTCTGTTTTTCTCATCATCATCACTATATCCACCTACTTACATACCTATCTGTCTATACCACATACCTACGCGTACCTTGCTACACTGTAATACCTACATATCCATCTCTTTGCCTACCTGTCTATTTATCACCCCTTCACCATCTATATATCTCTATTCCCCTTCTCTTCCTCCCCTTCCTCACCTCCCATGGTCCTCCTAAGAGCTCACTGGGGAGGCCGATAAGAGAGGCAGGCCCCCCCATCACCGCTCGCTTGCTGGCCGCTGCCGTCACTACGAGGTCCCAGACGGGTGGAGGCTGGGTACACGGCTCCCTCAGTCAACACAATGGCTTATATCTCTCCCTGAGACTGCATCTGCTCCTCGGAAACTGCACATATTGCGATATTTCTACCACATTTCTGTATGGATATTTGCATACAGCGATGATTTTTAGGTTATGTTTTTTGAAGACGGGGAAACTAGAACTGTGTCGGGTCGTTTTAAGAGTAATAATACGTGAAATTTATTTATTTTGCTGTTGGGATGGTTCACAGTCTCCGTTACCCTGGCAACTTCATGAGTTTACTTGCCATTTGCAGGTAAAATTTAGTGTCATTTTTATTTTAAACATATTTATTGGTTTATTCACGTGTTTGTCTTTTTTTTGGGGGGGGGGAGGGGATCTCTGGAATGGCGTGAGTTCAATCTTTTAAAAGTGTGAATGTGTTGACTCGGTTGATGTGTTTCAGAGGAAGTTTAAATCTATGTCCATATGTAAATTTCAGGTATACTGTATATTGACATTTTGCATTAATGCTTTCATGCCACTCCATTTTCCTAATTGTTTACTATTTTCAAGTGTACTATATTTGAGAATATTAATATGTAGAGTTCATATATTTTTGTTCAGTAGTTTGATATATTGAATAGTATTATTGCCATTATTCTCCCCTCTTATTTACTGGTTTATATCAGTGTCTGTTTGTCTGTATATCTATGTCTCTGTATGTCTGTGTCTGTATGTCTGTGTCTATGTGTCTGTGTATCTATGTGTCTGTGTCTGTATGTCTTTGTTTTAAGTGTTGTAGAGGTCTTCTGAGGCTTCTAAATAGGAGCAGATGACCCTGTGCTTACCTGTAGCTATGGCGCTCTCTCTCTCTCCAGGTAAACTACATATATTAGGTGTCTCAAATGCACAAGTACAAGATAATCTCCTGCAATGAACAAACACCTGACATAACTGTTAATAGACTTCGACCGACAGGTGTTACCATTGCTACAGTGAGAGGTAAGACAGAAGATATTACGTCACACAGGTAAAATGGTACGTTATGTTACTTCATGAAGGTTTACCAGAGTGTTTTAATACCTCATACAGGTATATTACCCCATATACAGGTAAGATAAAATGGAATAATACCATATGCAGGTGAGATGGAATATAACATTACCATTGCATGGAATATGTAAGGCTGGATATAAAGTTACTTCATGCAGATAAAGTAGGAGATTATGATACGTCATACAATTGAGATAGAACATTATAGAAATAAAAAGAGATGGAGACAGACAGAAAGAGACAGAGAAACTGTCGGCCACTACAGCTAATTACTGCGTTTGTTTCTCATGGTCTGAACCGACATAATTGATGGATGCTGTTGCTGGGGAAAGGGGAGATGCAGAAAGGTGGGGAGAGGCGTGAAGATGGGAAGAGGAGAGAGGCAAAAGGGTGAGGAAAGGGGAGAGTGGAGAGGATGAAAGGTGTGGTGAGGACGAAGAGGGAAAAGAGAAAGGAGGGAGAAAGAGGAGGGAAGAGAGAGGGGAGAGTTGAGAAGAGGGGAGCTGAGAAAAGTGGGGGAATGGAGGATTGGGGGAAGAAGGCATAAAAGAAGGATGGAAGAAGAGAGAGAGGGAGGAAGAAGGGGAGGGAGGGAGAGAGAAAAGAGGGATGAAGAGATGTGGGGAAGAAGAGAGGGCGGGTAGATGGGAGGGAGGGAGGGAAAGAAGAGGGTAGGAGGGAGGGAAAAGGGAGGGTAGGAGGAAGGGAGGGAGGGAGGTGAGTGTGTCAGCATAATTAACGTTAACTGTCAGGGAGTTTGTTTGTTCCAGTTCCTTTGTCTTCTTCTTCCTCCTCCTTTTCTTCTCATTATTCTGACTCCTTACTCCTCTTCTTCTCCTCCATTATTATAATTATTATCGTTATTATCAACAGTAGTAGTAGCAGTAGTGGTAGTGGACGTCAGCACTCGGGGATTCTGGACACTTGGACAACGAGCCTTCTTTGATGTCAGGATATTTGACCCCATGGCCGCATGCCACCATAACCTAGCTCTCGATGCTACACACAAGAGGAACGAGAATGACAAGAACAGGGCGTATGGGTAAAGAATTCAGAATGTGGACCAAGGCAGCTTCACTCCCCTAGTGTTCACAACCTCTGGTACGATGGGACCAAGTGCAAGACGCTTCTATGCAAGACTGGCCGAGGTGTTATCCGAACAGAAGCAGCAGCCCAAAAGTTACGTTGCAGCCTGGTTAAGATGACAACTGTCCTCTCTGCTTAGGTATGCATTGCTTTGCCTCAGGGGAAAGATATTTTCGGCCCCAAAGCAGACAACGGTTGCAGATATTGTCTCTGAGGCTGGAGGCCATGTTCAGAAAACAAAGTATTAGTAATAGCATCATTATTTCTATAACTATCATCACCATCATCATTGGTCCTTCTGCCATTACTTGTCAGTGTACTTTTTATCCTCTTAAATACAACCTCCTCTTATTAACATTCCCAACCCAGTCTCAATTCTCAATGCTGAAAAACGCTTTCTAAAAATTGGCAGTGATGAGGCGTCTCTCAGCCAAGTCAATCGGGTATCACGTAAAGTATGGTAAGTAATCAGCAGTGACAGGCGTATGTACTTGTTACCCTCTCCCACGTGTAACCACTCTTGTTGTGACAGTTGGCTCCCATAGGCAAGACGGCCCATTAGGGACAGTGTGGTTACAGTCCACTGTACAGTATATTAAGTCTTCATTACTCAAGGATGCAGCATGACCGACACTGCACTTGACCGTCTTAACTTATTCGACTGTTAGGTTAGGTACCCATTTACACCTGGGTCGACTGGAAGTGCGAAAGGATTCAACAAGTGACCCTTAGAAGAGGAAGCGAGTGCTGTATCCACCCCGGCCGACGAACTCCTTGTCTGTTGTAACCCCTTAAATATATCCCCCTTAACCCCTTATCTACTGGACGTTACTTTTATTATATTATTTGGTTAACGCCAGACGACTTTATTCAGCACAGAGAGACCCCTCGTACCCAAGGGGTTAAATATGACCCACTTATATTGTAACAGACGAACAGACGGACGAACACACAAAGACGCCTGACCACATATATAAAATAGTTGATCCTTATTATCATTATTCATCCGTTTGTTTATCCATTTATTTCAAGGGCCGCTGCGGCACCATAAATCTAGGAGAGTGCAGCAATTTGTAAAGAGCTTTTCCTTCAAAAATACAAACAAAGCAGTGGAAGTTGTGGAGTCAAAAACGTGAGGTACCATCCATTATATCAAGCTGGCTTTCTCATGACTGTTTTAGAATCTGACGCCAGCAGCCAATACAGCTAATGGATGTTGCATTCACAACACAAACCAAACGAACAACCGCGATAAAGAACTCTTCATACGCAAGAGACTTCCCGTTGGGTACATTCAAGTCCTCTTCTGATGCTTCCTCGGTCCTGATTGATCTACATCAATGATGGGCAACCCAAATTAGTTAGTGGGCTGCATAAGTGAGCATCTTTTCTCAGTGGGCAACATCCTTGAAAAATCGACCATAAGCCAAAATGCAAAAGTCAGAATATAGTGATCGTTGGTAAGTGCGCTATGATTGGTGGGGCTGGTGAATGCGGAACTCAATCTTAATGGTAACATCTTGGCTCCTAGTTGATTGAATATGCTACATAATATCATAGATTACTGATTTATGACTAGTAATATTCTGTCACTCTGTGGAGTCGTTAACCCCCCGATTCAGTGATTGGTCATTCACTTAAATTAAAACTTGAAGGCCACCTTTCTTTGATGGGTACAAGTTAGCAACGTAACTTTTCCAATTTACCCATATACTTAACGGCACAAAATGTGTTTCCTTGATGAAGTTCTGTAAAAAAAAGGAGGGGGGAGTGCTATTAGGGTGATTGGAATCTCCCGTAAAACTTCCATGGGTAAATAAACACCGGAATAGAAATAAACATGTTCCCCAAATTATCATTGTACAGTACGTTCTTCAGAGCGCTAAGGAGTACACAAAAATTAATGTTTTTTTCTCTTTTGTTAGACCCGTTTTAAGTTCCATCACATAATGAAGACAATTATTACAAGTATTTATTCGACTTTAAGTGATGAATTTTTATTTAGCTATGACAAGAGACGAAAAGTTAAATAACTATTAATTCATGATTCATTTTATTTATCCTATCTTCTGTATTTGATGGTTTATTCAGATCTCACCAATTAATTGATTGTTTTAATGTAATATTGTACAGCACTATTTGTTTTCATAAGACCTTTCATACTATCATGTACTGGGTCGCTCGCTGGCTACTACACTTCTCGATACTCCGTCCAACCCTCCATCTATTCGTCCAACCATCCATCTATCCGACCAACCATTCATCTATCTGTCTAATCATCCACCTATCCGTCCAACCATCCATCTATCCGTCTAACCATCCATCTATCCGTCTAACCATCAATCTGTCCACCCCCCCCACACATGACTACCTACCCAGGGAGACTGCCCAGCAACAACCGATGGACTCACAGACAAGGTCATTCATACAGTTAACAGGAGAACTACTGTATATGTGCTTTGACTTCGACCTTTGTATACTACCTCAGTAAGGTCAAAGAGGTCAGAGTTCATCTAGGTGGTGTCAGTGTCATGCTAAGGTCAGAGTTCATCTAGGTGGTGTCAGTGTAATACTAAGATCAGCGTTCATCTAGGTGGTGTCAGTGTCATGCTAAGGTCAGAGTTCATCTAGGTGGTGTCAGTGTAATACTAAGGTCACAGTTCATCTAGGTGGTGTCAGTGTAATACTAAGGTCACAGTTCATCTAGGTGGTGTCAATGTCATACTAAGGTCAGAGTTCATCTAGGTGGTGTCAGTGCCATATAACATCAGAAAGGTCATGATGGTCACAGCCTGAGAGGTATTATCAGAAACTATCGACAACTTCAATATAAAAAAATATCTGATGGTTATATTAGTGATAGCGTCCGTTATTCTTACTGAAAGGTAGATTTTGATAGTTTAAATCATTCAGTAAAGGATTCGGTAGTTCCAATCACCCAGTAAAAGATTCAGTGGTTCAAATCACCCAGTAAAAGATTCAGTGGTTCAAATCACCCAGTAAAAGATTCAGTGGTTCAAATCACTCTCAGTAAAGGATTAGGTGGTGTCAATCGCTTCTGATAAGAAACGCTTAAATCCTTCTTTTCATGTTTAATTTCCCCTCACGGCTTTATTCTCTGTCTTGGTACATTCATAATGTCTTCCTCCTCTACCCTTTCCTTCTTTCTCTCTCCCTCCTCTACCCTTCCCTTCTTTCTCTCACCCTCCTCTACTTTTCCCTCCTTTCTCTCTCCCTCCTCTATCCTTCACTTCTTCCTCTCTCCCTCCTCTACCCTTCCCTCCTCTCTCTCTCCCTCTACCTTTCCTTTCTCCATCCTCACCACTTCCCCCGTTCCTCTCCCTCCTTCATCTCTTCTTCACACCTCCTCCATTCCTCCGCCTCTGAACTTTTATTGATAGGACATAATCCTGGCCGAAGCCATATGAGCGGATTTTCACATTTTTAAGACCATCTCAGGCCCTTTTTGTCACTTTTCGGCTCTTTCGGACGTTTTCAACCCATATCAGAATTTATTAGTCCAATACAGACCGTTTCAGAAGCCCATCAAACAGTTTTAGACCATCGGAGCAATCATAAGTCTAGCTCAGTCCTTTTTTTTTTTTACGGGTATTAGCCCACCCGGGCCTGGGGGGCGAAAATATAATAAATAATAATAATTATAATAAAAATAATTTTTTGTCTAATGACTGCCCTTGTGACATAAAGCAATGACGTCATATATTATTTACAACCAACCTCAGGTCTCGATAATGCAGCTGGTGTATTCACATAATGCTAGCCTATAAATATCAAGTGATGCAAATCATGCCTTCGTCACTGAAAGATCACCAATCACAGGCTAGAAGGATCACCGTACCCTCGTAACAGCAGTCAATTACTACCGTCAAGACTTCTGTCGTCAAGAAAACGTCAACCAATCAACGAGCCCGAAGTTGTTGTCTTGGCGTGATGTTAACCAATCTCAGTCGTGGACAATAATTTTGGGACGGCAAATATTGTGTCGTTCAGATTTTTCTCGTCTTATCATCTTATTGTTTTCTTTCCTAATAAATATTGGTGCTGAGGATTCTTCATATAAGGATTATAATTAGTTCTTAAATTCGACCAAGATATAATTATTTCCACTGACTTATTTAAATGTCAGTGTATAATAATATTATCATCTCCAGATACCTAATAAACTAATTACTTTAGTTAGGTATATTGATTTATGATATGAATAAATTTCAAACAACATTCTTAGATTCTGTTGAGTATTTACACAAAGGCGAAAACAGCATAAAACAATAACAAATATAAAAACAATAATATCGTATACAACAAAATAATCCTCAATAACAACAGCAACAAAAAACGAAATAAAAACATTAAAACCTCTTTCTTACTCTTGTGGAAGAAATACTGTATACATTTGAGGCAAAAATAGTTTATATATTTGTTTGTTTCCTATGTATTTATATTCTATTCATTCTCCTTTATTCATCTCTCTTTCTATTCCCATTTACTTTTTAACTGCATTTTTTATCCATTTCATTTTGCTCATATATATATATATATATATATATATATATATATATATATATATATATATATATATATATATATATATATATATATATAAAATCAGTGTTTTTAATACCGTTCCAGAATTATTTTAAATATCTACACGTTTTTGTAAAATTATTTGTTAATTCTGTTTACTTTTCTCCTTAATACAATAATGAAATTAATTTGCTTAAATTCCACTCATTCTATATTATTATTATTTTCCTATAAACAAACATGTTTTCGAATCGGTGTTCCGTTAATATACTTCCATAAATTCCAATAAACTTCATAAATTTACACTTCGCTTCTCAGTCTTGTCTAAAACTTTAGGTAACAAAAGATTACTCGGTTCTTTATATATATATATATATATATATATATATATATATATATATATATATATATATATATATATATATATATATATATATATATATATATATATATATAAAATACCTTAGCTTTCGTCTTTATTCAAGACATCTTCAGAGGCCTCTGAAGATGTCTTGAATAAAGACGAAAGCTAAGGTTTTCCGTTGTTTCCATATATATATATATATATATATATATATATATATATATATATATATATATATATATATATATATATATATATATATATATATACGTATACAGATTTCAGGCTGTTTTACACTTTAGTATTTTACGTTACGATTATTTTGTCCTTTTGAAAGTTTCTGGGCAGTGTTCTCGGTAAGTGGACGGAAATTAATGATAACACGACGAAAGAATGAATAAATATGATGAGACAAAGTAGGGTAGTGCGTGAGAGAGAGAGAGAGAGATTAACTTACCGTATGCAGCAGGGGCCAGGTAGCCGATCAGCCAGTAGGAAAACTCAGCAGCCAATCAGGAACAGAGAATACTTGTCAGCTGGCCAATCAACCACCAACAGTGACAGGAGTCTTCTCCGGCAATTCAGCAGCTGGGAGTGACAGCTGGAGTCGTCGTCCACCTTGTCAGCAGCAAGAAAAGTCGTCAGCCAATCAGTAGGAACAGCAGAATATGGTGGGCAATCAGCAGCGGAAGTATGAAGGTGTTCCGTTGTCAGCAGCAGTGAGTTCCGTCATCCTCAACCGAGATCAAGGGAGGGCCAAGACTCACTCCGGGACAACTTGATCTCCTTGGCTATGTTCTTTCAGGGATAAATGTTCATCTTTTCTTTCGTTTCTTAAGGATATATTAAATTTATTTTCTATCTTTATGTCGAAAAAATAAGCGACTTGATTTATTCCTCCACGAGAAAAACTTGATTATCTTCTTGCAGGATGAACAAACTTTTCTCTCTTCCTTCGATTTTACTTTACGCTAGAATGTGTTTTATCAACAAGTCAAAAGTAATCCAGGCAGCCTAGTATTTGGAAGGCTGCCATGACGAACTTTCCGTAGCTACGTTCACTCTGTTGACATCATAAACGAATATTGTTCTGTTCGTTTTCATTTCCATTTAGAAAATCACTTCAACATCAAAGACAACTTTACACGCTCTTGATGCCCGATGACAAAAATCAATCACTGAATACAATAACTTAGTGAACACAGATCAATAGGTTTGTGTCTCAGTTTTGTACACTCGAAATTTCGGAGTATGAACTTGAAACTTGGCGGGAAAATCACATAAAACATAATTTGGCTATTAGAAATATTCCATGTTTTGTTAACGCTTATTAATTCATACGAAAATATTATTAATGTAGTCCGACAACGTTTGTATTATTATCTTTGGCTATCACACTAAACTTGGTTAATGACAGTTCTTACTGTACAAGTAAATGTCACTGTTTCTAAGTTCATATCTAAAATCTCAAAAAAGACACATTACGCTTAGATATAAATCTAATAATTCTTCACTAAATTAGCTACCTGGATAAGTAGTTTGACAATGTAAGTCGCTGTTCTAACAAGTTTTCCGCTCGCCGTCACGGGGAAGGTGAGTGTGTAGCAGGAGGTGAGGTGCGTGGTCCGGTCTGCTGCACGGTCAGGGCGGGAGTGAGGCAGCGACTGCCGGCCCACCATACTCCTCACACTCACACATCACCGCAGCCGCCTCAATGACTCAGTCTGCCTCTTGACGTCAGAGAAGGTGGATGTCGTTTGTTTGCTCGTTCGTCTCAGTTTCTGGTTGATTGAACTTGATTCATATTCTCTTTTTAGCTTTCTTTCTTTCTTGTACATGTATTTTACTTTCACTCATGCTCTTAATCTACTCTCCACTTTCCTCCCAGCTATCCAGCTCTTGACCTCCACAGCTCATATATTCATCACCTCTGAAATTCTCAGTTCTTGTATATCTTACTCCTCTCACATCTCACCTTTGGGACAATTGCGTCAGGCTTCTATGTCGCTGTCGTCTCATCTGAGAATACTTTGTTAATAAAACTTTATACCTTGGAAATACTGAAATCTGATTGGAAATTTCCGTAGATTTAAATTAATCTGGCAACTACATCTAAATAAATGTCAATTAGCCATTATATGGCAACTCTCTCTTTATATATATATAATATATATATATATATATATATATATATATATATATATATATATATATATATATATATATGTGCGTGTGTGTGTGTTGCATGTAACTAAGATTTGTTTTAGTTGTATAATAACCCTGACAGTTTGAGCTACTAAATCTACAACAGCTACAATTTCTCTCACTTATACAAAACCTCACTCTGGATATTCTCAGAGAATCGCAGATTATTTTTCCTCTGCCTGTGGATGACAGAAGGCACCTACTTACGGTAAAGTATCAGCTCAATTTCGACGTCATTGGGCCTCCATTTTTGTGTCGTTACTTAAGTGAGATAGATACATTCTTACAGCTCTAATTAGAGAAAACTTTTAAGGTATGATTTTTCTTTTTTTAAATTTCACATCAGCATTTTGTGGTTATTAGTTCATATAAGACTGTGCATAATTGAACTCCTAAACTGACTCGTTTAACTACTGTATGACACAAATGATGGCAGCCAAGGAGTCAAAGATACAATGAGGTTCTACCGTAACTACAAAAATCAAGGCACACGAATCTCTCGAGAATCCGAATTAACCGAGGCTCCCATCCGGGTTTGCTTATAAAGGCATCAAATTTGCATCTTAAGAGGGACAAAGGAGGCGGCTGGTAGAGGTTCCTAGCCAAGTACAGTACTGTGTTTCCAGCTTCACTGGAAATCATGGAATGAATTTAGCAGTTTCGTTCTGAGAGTACGGGCACAGCGTTTGTATTTATTAGAATTTTTGCCCCTCTCCAGTCAACACACGTGCACGCACACACACACACATATACAGTATATATATATATATATATATATATATATATATATATATATATATATATATATATATATATATATATATATATATATATATGTGTGTGTGTGTGTGTGTGTGGTTGCATCGACTTGTGTACAAAATGCCTGCTTTTGTGAATCTATGACATCGATGGAACAGCTACTGTCTGCTTCTAATGGCTCAAATTTTGTATGTGAAGCTATTTATATTATTTCGTCTAATTTTAGTCGTCGTTTATGGATGGTTAAAAGTATACAATTCATTCATGTGTTTCTGGTTTTAGAAAATTTTCTTTATAATCACATCCAAGAACACATTGTGATTTGGTTTTTCGTTTAAATGTTCTGGTTTTGGTTTATATTCTTTGTGGATCATAAAGCTTTTTGTGTTTATTTCACTGCTTGTATGTCTGTATGTATGTTATTTGTTGATTTTTGTAATCAATAACTGATCTACTTATCTATTTATCTGTGTATGTGTGTGTGTGTAAGGGATGTATGTACGAGTATGTATGTATGTGTGTGTGTGTGTGTACAGCAAGACATGGGTCACATACAGGAGGCACCTCAAGGCACTTGAAAAACTTTCACCAACATAGTCTACGTTCCATCCTCCGAGTATGCTGGGAAGACAAGAGAACAAATGCCAGTATTCTTGCTAACACCAACTATAGGAGTATCGAGGCTACCATTATCCATGAACAACTACGTTGGACTGGCCATGTTACCCGCATTGACGACAGTAGACTGCCAAAGCAGCTACTTTACAGTCATCTAACGAATAGTAAACATAACGCAGGTGCGCAACTGAAAATGTATAAAGATAGTCTTAAGACAAACCTGAAAGAGTGCCAAATCGACCTCCTTACCTGGGAGACGATTATTCCACACTGTAATGCTTGGAGGGTCACCACACAAGAAGGTGTCAATACTTTTGAGTTAGTCAGACTGCATACCGAGGCAGACAAGCGCCAACACCGGATAGATGCTGTCGCCACCCCTCCCACACTAGATGTTGCCTCCACATGTGCAACATCTGTGATCGACAATGCCGGACCCTTATCGGCCTCTTTAGTCACCTCAGAACTCACCAACCTAGGTGACATCCTTAATAACTCATATATCAGTCTCATAGCTGGATGATCGCCATACTCAGTGCTCGAGGATTCTGGACGTGGGGACAGCGAACCTTCTTCGACATCAGGATCATGTCACCATAACTTAGCTCTTGATGCTGCACACAGGAGGAACGAGAACAACAAGATAAAGGCATACGGGGAGAGAATTCAGAACGTTGATCAAGGCAGCTTCACTCCTCTAGTGTTCACAACCTCTGGTGGGATGGGACCAAATGCATGATGCTTCTACGCCAGACTCACAGAGGTGCTATCCGAACAGAAACAGCAGCCCAGAAGTTATGTTACAGCCTGGATGAGATGTCGACTGTCCTTCTCTCTCCTTCGGTCGGCTTTGCTCTGCCTCAGGGGGAACGAGAGCATCGGCCCCAAAGCCGACTACAGTTGCAGATATTGACTATGAGGCAACAGTCACTGAATGCTGCATAGATCTGCAGCTCAACTAACTCAACACAGCTAGGATAGCTACTTATGTATTAGGATATTTAATTTTAAGGTATTAAAATGGCAGAGAAGGTGTGGCTATAGGGGGAGGATGGAGGCCACTTTAAAAAAAATAAAGTAATAGTAGTAGTAGTAGTTTTGTGTGTGTGTGTGAGGGATGTATATGTATGCATGTGAGAGGAAAACAGACCTAGATCATCAATAATGTGCAGTATATATTAATTAAACTGCTATAATTCACAACACTTTATTTTCTATATTCCAAACCTGCATGTTCATAAACCTCTAAATTTCAATTATAAACTAGGAATACAACAAGACTTTTATCAAGAAAAACAAATATTGGTTGCCTCGAGCTCGTCTTTGAGCCGAAGCAAGAATTTATCCAAATATTGCACACATCTGATCTTCTTGTTGCAAGAGGGACATTCAACCCACACGCAAGGTTAACATTTTCATATACCTTTTTTGTTTCTGACACGGGTTCGGATCAAACATGAATGCAGCGTATCCCATCACCATATGCAAATGCTGTGTGAGATATGCACGCACGTGTAGATTTATCTCTGTCATCTTGTGCGAGTACTTCCACCCTCTGCATATTAATTCATCCTCTAGGGATGGACCCCTGAATATCTAAATTTTTTCACTGAACACTCTGTAAGCTCGTCTGCTAAAGTGGTCACAACACATCATCCAACAATGGAGGCAACACAGATACAGTACAGTATATTGTGATCACTTTAAATAGTCCTTTTAATATGTACATGCTTTAATTATTCTGTAAGGAATGTGCTACACAGTAAATGAAAGTGTATGACTGACAATACATATTATGTACAGTACAGGAGTGTAATTGATTGTGTGCTTATCAGCATATGTCCAGTACAAAACTTTTCTCTACTAGATTATGTTAAGCTGGATTTGTGAAATTAGGTAAGGTTTGGTTAAATAAGCTTTAGGACACCTAACCCATGAAATATGGGTCCAATTCTACGGTAGTGTATACTGTGTTGGTCACCAGCCACATAAATACACAGTGCAATATTAACCCCTTTTGCCCAGGGGCTGCTACCCTGGGCAAATTGGGGGAATCAAGATTAGAGAGGTTCATCCTGTAGTTTCTTTGGTGAGGATATGGCAGCAGGGAACAGGAGAAAATGGATTATGAAGAGCTCTCATTAACCCTTTGCATGCATCATAAAAGTACCTGGGCATCCTCTCAAGTTGCATTTTGGCAAGAAAAAGATTCAATATTATTTTTAAATTATTTATTACCATGCTTGCCAAAAATGAAAAACTTCTGGTATTAAAATTTCTTGGAAATCTTATTAGCTTGTGAAAAACTTGTTTTTTATCAGGGGTATGATTTTTAAATGTGTTAAGGTCATAAATACAATTGTTATATCATCCCTTTACCTCTGGTCAGAGATAAATGCACTGAAAATATCATGTACTGCCACTGTACCTCTTGAGCAAATAAGATTTATAAAAGGTAAAAAACAAATACAAACACACACTGTATTGTACTTTGCTATGGTCCATGTATCACTCATCCAAGCTAAACCACATTGGCACAGTACCAAAACAATATCAGAGAAATGCTACAGCAACAATGTTAATACAGTACAACCTTGTGTATCCAAAACAGCCAAAATCTGGCTCCCTTAGATGTTTACAAGATTTACTCAAGATTCCTACTATTTTTAAATCCTTGGAAAAGACATCAGAAACTGCAGAGTTTCAAGAGGCGAAAGTAGCTCAAAGACTCACTTCCCCATTGTAACATCCAGTGGCAGTGATCATCCCGGCACCCACAGAAAGTTTGCTTTAGTTTCACATTTATTTTATCCTCATTATGGTATTTAAGACAGAGATCATAGCCAAGTAACACCTCAAAAGAACACAGAACACATTGAAAGTGACAATCAAAGAGGCTTTGTGTGCAAAACTCTAGAGTGCTAATTCATGAATATAATAGTGGTATTGCCAATAACACAGAGGTGTTCCTATTACTTGAGCAGTACTTAGGGAAAAAAAAGAAGCCACACTTATTTTATGATCACTTGAAAATTAGTGCACAAAAATTCTTATTTATTTTAATTGATCCTTATTCTGAAATCTGGAAAAATGAAAACTTATGAAAGGATTTGCTCTGAGCACTCTTGGTTCTTGAAGTTGTACTGTATTGCATTAACACCATAAAAATAACACAACAGCACTACAGCAATATCACAGTAATACCACACCACCACCGAGCCACAACCGTGGCAATACCATAATACAGTGCAATATCTCCAGTCTTAAAACACAAAACATTCCACATTCCACCCAAAAATGGCACATGAGTTTCCAAATACCCTGTACTGCTACTTTATTTCATATATGCTGTCATAACCCATACCACCAATTTTGCCATTGTTCTATCAATCTGAATTCAAAGTGGTTGTGGTCTACACTGTTCTCAATTATTTCTATGGTTTTGACATTATAATAGCTCCCAACAGGTTCTAAAGTGATAGTGATGCAAAGAACAAGCATGTTCTGCTTACCTACTATCAGTGTGATCATCACCATTTTATGCCCATTTTCCACACTAGCTTCGGTTTGTTGAGATTACCTGATAATAGGTCTCTATGTTGCATGGTCTCCCATAGCCCCTCTTGTCAAGTTCTTATCTCTGGGGTCATAAACAACCTCTCCCCATGTTATTCTTGGCCTACTCCTGGCTTTTATCCCCTCCACATTCAAACTCATGTATCTCTTGACCCAGCTGGTTTTCTCCAATCTCTCTATATGCCCAAATTATTTCAGCCTATCTCTGCACAAAACCTTGCCAAAACTCTTTATACTCTTTGCTCTGAATGGGGTTTCCATCTCATCATTCTCATTTGAGCTTGCTTAAACCTACGAATGTCATCCTTGTTATCAGCCTATGATTCACTGCCATACAACATCACATTTCTCATGCTGGTTACATACATCTTTCCTTACACAGTCGAGAGACATATCCCCAATATTAAGTTTCTCTAGCCTTGTTAAGGCCACATAAATATTAGATCATACATCACACTTAAAAGTCAGCAACACTCTGCAGTCTACAATTTACATCAATGCACCTCTTGTGTACCCATCTGACACACTCACTGCACATTACTGACCTGCTATTAACACCTTTCCTAAAAGACAGTACATGACCATTTTCCACATTCCACTATAGGCCCTTCATCCATGCTAATAATCATTATTTGTTTTTGCCACATTCACTTTTATACCCTTTGACTCCATTTCAGTTTTCCATTTCTTAAATTTCTTCATCGACTCTTTAATACTATCTGTTATAAGCATGAAGCTGTCAGCATTAAACAACTCCTAGGGCAGACAAGTCCCAAAATCCTGTAATAGTGCCTTTAGCACCATGATAAACAGAAGGGGACTCAAAACAGACCCTGATGGACTTCTCCTTTTAACTCAATTTACAGTACTAACCATTTACTCTCACAGTTTCTCTTGAGCCCTCATATATTGCCATTCGAACAAGACACTTCTCGATACCTTCCTTTCTTATCGCTCACTGTTCTACCTCATGTGGTACTCTGGCAAATGCCTATTCTAAGTCTACAAACACAAAGTGCAGTTTTTTCTCCTGTCCTAGATGTTCATCTTGTAGTTTCTGGCATTAGTATTATGCAGAAACATGAAATTCTACAAACATTTTATAGGGGGTAATTAATCGGAGTGTAACAAGTGTTATGATGTTTGAATTATGGCTTGCTAACTGTACAACTATGTATGAAACTAGATTGGCTGGCCTCAATAAGCATATTTACAAGTAGTTTATGCAACATCATAGTACTGTAGAAGTGCACCAATTTCTGGGCCTCTTTTATGGAGAGGCTAAACAATTTCATCATCAGCTGAAAATTAGTGAGCTCTGTGAGTTTATGATGGATGACTGCAATTTTTTTAAGTTGCACCATAGCAACTGCCTCCAGAAAGTGAATAGTAAAAGAAAATCTGCAGGTAAAGAGGCCATTGAGAAGTTCTGTACATTGTTTGTTTTTTCAAAATTATTGAAAGATGAAAATCTTATGACTGAAAAAAATCTATAATGAAGATAAGACTGGCTTCTTCTTGCACTGATTGCCAAGGAACACACTTAATGCAAGAATTGAACAAACATGAAGGAAGTTTAGGACACAATGACTGTACTTATGGTGGGCACATATTTCATCACTGGACAAATTATCACTGATCTATTGAATACTGTTATATACACTGTATTAAATTTATATACCTGTAATAATATCTTTATTTTGGAGCCCATAAAGCCATAATTAAGTCAAGTTCATCCTGAACCCACGACAAAATGTCCAGAACCATTCTTACGTATGCAAACACAGCTAACACACATGAGTATAAGTTGTTGGTGATAGACAAGAGTTTTCATAGTCATGCCCTAAAGGGAGCATAGGAAATGCCTGTGATTTATGAAGGTTATAAACAACCCTGGATCACTCAGGAACTAACCACAGAGTGGTTTAATAATCCTGCAATTTTGTGGTAGCTAGAATATGATAATACTGTACAGTAAGTCCTCGCTTAACTTCGTGGTTCCGTCCCTGAAAACCGCGACGTTAACGGAATCAATTTTCCCCATAAGAAATAGATAAAATGCGGGAGTTACGTTCCCAAGCCCCATAATATACATTACCTGTACATATACATCAACTCAATGGAATTTTTATAGAAAATAGTATACAGTATGTTATACATACAAAAAGATAAATAAACTAACTCATTTTGTATTGTACTCAGTGACGTGTAGAGGTGGGGCGAGTGTGTGGTGGGTAGTGGAGAGGAGGAGGGTGGCGAGTCACTGAGACCCGGAGGTTTAAAACCTCCATTTTCGTAGCAAGGCTAATGGTCTTGCGTTGCCTCTTCACAACACTAGCATCACTAACACTTGATGGGCGCTTTGAAGCCATTTCAAATAGTTACAGTACAGTAATGAAAATGTGCATGAATGCCGTGGAAGCCTAACAAAGACTGGGGATGCTGTGACGCTCCGCAAGAGAGCGTAGTGTGCCAAGATGAGAGAGGGTGATGTGTCGTACAAAGTAGTCCGTGACGACGTTATAATGAATAGCCGGGACATTGTCTGAATCATGGGTATCTAAAGAGTAGCGACGTTATAACGAAACAACATTGTAGGGGGCAATGTTAAACGAAGACTTACTGTATATGCAGTTCAAACAATGACTGGTCCCAAGTAATTCAGAATGGAGATCTTCTACTGTATCACAGCAACATCATACCAGCACCTTAATAATATGTGTGAGAGAGAACAAGAGACTAATGCCACTCTATTCTTGGCTTCCACTATGTTAAATATGTACAGTACAGTACATGATAAAATGCACAACCTTTCTAGTTTTTAAAATGCAAAACTGTATACAGTATCTACACGGTAATGCACTAATTTTGTAGGAGAATAATATTCTTTAAAAGTTCCTGCCGCACTATAGAAAATAAAGAAATAATTGCCTTGTCAATAAAATCTCATGTCCTGGAATGCCTACTATTTACACATTCAAGCAAAATTCCTCTAATTCATGAAACAAATGACAGGTAATATGAAAATAAAAATTTTAGGATTATACTAATACCACCAAAAAGAGTGGAAATATCCAAACATGAAACATAATGAAAATATAATTACTGTACTGTACTGTACTTTGAAAGTAAAAGTACAGTACATGTACTATACAGTATGTGAAAAACAAAACAATAATTATCTTCATTATCAGCATCAGTACAGGTATTTGTGTTATTATATGACTACTTAAGTATTATTATCTTATTGTGTAAAACTGCATTAAGTAGATCTTTATGAGGATACCACCTTTAATACTTTCCTGACACCCTCTTTAATTTGGTGCCTTGGGTTAAAATTTATACAATTTATCTCTGGGTGTATGTAAAAAAGTGCTGTTTCTATGACTCTGGTCCATTATTCTTTTGATACATAAACTGTAGTCCATATACTGTACACATACAGAGGATACATATAGTACCATGAATTACAATCATACATAAATAATGTACTGTACATCAAAAGTTAAATGAAATGAACTTCCACGTTTGGAGAACTAATGAGAAATAATGCTCATTCCATGCTTCATTAATAACTAAATTATATCAAATAAGGACATAGGAACAAAAGCACTATGCTACATAATATGCCATTTCTGTAGATTTGATCTTTGACCCACAGCTGAGACCTTGCTCTTTGATTATTGAATATTAAGTTCTGTAAATGTATATTGTCTTGTAATGATACAGATTTACAGTACAACACTGTATTAGGCATTTCATAAAAAAATTCTTTGTTGATACAAAAGTTATGTTCCAGATTAATCTCTTTGCTCACTGCTCGTGTAGTCCAAATCTCACTTGTAGACAGGCCGATTTCTAAAATGCATAGATTTTTCTTTGAATTTATATTTTCATTTACCGTTTATGGGTAAAACAATTATTTTTTTATACTTAGTTATAAAAATAAACTACTGTATCTGACTAAGTGATAAAAGAGCAAAATAATTGTATAAATGATCTGGGATGGCTGAAAATGAGCGAGGAAAGATAATATCTTACGCACCAGTGTGAGCGCTCAGGGTCATGGGAGACATTTCACTTCCAATGGCCGGCGAAAGTGTTAACAAAAGCTTCCTAGAAACCCAGACAGATTCACACCATAATTTAGAACATACAGGTCCTCAAAAGTTGCATGGGAAAAGGAATCCAATGCATCATTCTCTTAAAAATAGTTTTCACTATAAGCTGGCCAGCAGCGACATGTAAGTAGGTACTTCTATGCACCCTGGAGTGGGAATATGAACCAAAAAATAATTATCTTGAAATAATGAGACATCCTTTTATCATGAATGTGTATTATTTATCAACATGAGTACTGTATATCCATTAAAAAAACTGTGTACAGTACCTGCACAATTATCACAAAGAAGATGGTAGGTATCATTTTCCAGTCAGGAGGGATTAGGACACTCCAACTGATCTTCAAACTTCTGAAGTCAAGACTCTATGGAAAGCAAAAATAGATACGTAATAATTCATTAATTCCAAAGACCACAATTACACTAATCTATGTCACAAAATCATTTAATATCCTCTATAATTATATTGGTTGATTGATACAGTGGATATCATTTCTTGACCTAAGTGCAAGAAAGGCCAATATACATTTTTAAACTCTACGGTATTTAAAATTTCATATAAAAAGTACTGTAGTGAATTTCTCTTTTGTATATAAGGTGTTATTTTTTGGTGGTGACAAAAGACAATTAGTGTTCCAAATAAAGAAATTAAAATTTGTATGTTTATAAGAAAAATTAACAAAGTACAGTACTGTACTGTACAGGGAGCACCTGAAATACGTCATGGTGAGGGACTAAAGTCACAGGACTTAAAGTGAAACGACGTCATGCAGGGAACTTTTCCCCATCAGAATACACGTAAATACAAGAGAATAGCGTTTACAGTAGGTAGCTGATGTGACACAAAGCGGGACAGTTTTTCCCATAAGAAATAATGTAATAAGATAGGAATAGGGATCAAATTTTTAGCTCATTTTCTACTTATAGAATAGAAAAAGTATTTGTTATATTATTAAGTAATGACTCAAACAGAAAAAAAAAATTAGTGTAAAAAATGCAAAAATTTTTAAACATTATTTAAAAAGGATTTAACCTTAATCCATAACCTTTAACCTATTAATTTGTTTATCTAAAGATTGAGAAGTGGATGAGTTCACCTTGTTTACTATGCTTTATAACATCCAACATAATATCTAGTGTAATGCTCATACACTTTTTTCTTCCCCTCACCACCTGCACAAGCACTACACTTGACATTTATTATTGAATGATTGCAAGATAAATCCAGATATAAAACAAAATGGGACTGATACTCAAGTTCAGACATTGTGTTCACTTAAGTCAACTAAGACAAAAACAGGGCAACAAAGTTGGTGTAGGGAATTTTTACATTGTATTCCTTAATTAGGTAATGACATCAGTGTTAACCGAAACATAGCAGTGACCCCGAATCACAGCAGTGCACAACTGATTTATGATTGAAATCCCACTATTGTGTAAGATGAATAAAAGCAAGTTTACACACTCTCAAAGAGAAAATAACTGACAGCATAAAGGTACCGCATGTTGTTTTGATTTATACTGTAAATTCCTTGCTTAAAAACTGTTGTCAATAATTCCTGTAAAGGCAGGTACAGTGGGGTATGCTATAACGAACGGATCCTACTACGAATATTCCTATAACGAACGGTTTTACCTATAAAACTAAGAATGCTATAACGAACGAAACTCCTACAACGAACATTATTTAATTTTTTTTTTTTTTTTTTTACTAATTTATTGTTTTTTTATTACAAGTATTAATGATATTCTTTATTTCAGGAGTTTAGATGCATATTTATGCACTTTTTTACAATTTTTACAATTTTATATTATATTTTTCAGTGTTAAGTGGTTGTATTTGGGGGCCTGGAACGGATTAATCCTATAACGAACGAATGCTATAACGAACAAGGTTCTAGAACCAATTAGATTCGTTATAGCATACCCCACTGTATACTGTAATGGTGATAATTGTATTCAGTACACAGGTACACCACCAATTTTCTGGCACCCTTGGTTCCAAAGGGTAAATAAAATTAAATTAAATGCGAAAAAGCCATAATTTTCAACATCATATTACTTTTCCGGGTACACACTTTATACTCAAATGCACCTCACTAAAAGAAAAAAAAATATATCCTATGCAAATTATGTGATGTTTATACTCAAATTAATCACTACCTTACAAGGATTCCAGCAATGTAAGTTATATTCTGCTCAGCTTAGTCTGTGACATTTTATAAGATAAAAAATTTAAGCCTAAAACTACCTTCACCCTGGCTGGGAGGGAGGGAGGGAGGGAAGTTAAGTGCCCTCTCATAATTTTGTCCGGAATAAAGGAGGTGCCGGACTATCAGTTTCAGGAAAATCGATGGTGTACCTGTACAATACAGAATTTTCCCAATTTTAAGTTTTACAATTGTCATCTTCACCATACACATGTGTTTAAGAAACCATGAATTAGTTAATAACCTTTTAATCTGATGCTGAGCCCAGGCTGCCAATCTAGGAGTGAGTGAGCCACCCAGCACCATCTGCAGTGGGTGGTGGACCAGCAGGGGAAGAGCTAATTCTCCCAGTGCTGACACCTCTGACACCAATATACGAAGAATAGGCAGACCTGTAACAAGTCATTAAGAGTAAGATATTATATACCTACACAAGAATTCATTCTAACAAGATAAAATACATTTACCATAGATCATTTAAAGTATATAAAACATATACTATTTGGTGATATGCAATACATACATTATTGGCTACCTTAAACATACCTTGTACCAATCACAATATTGTCTAAACACTATCTAAGACTTATCTACAGTAGTAGTATTAACAGAAAAAACAAAAAGTTCACATAAAACAAGAGAAAATCATCATGAGTAAATCTTTTACACCATCATGGTGTACTGTAATTACATCACTATTTATTGCTTTACTAAACAATAAAAATGAACAAAAAGTGTAAATTTGGGATGGAAGGCAAGAAGAATGGCAACTAATATGATTTTCTAGAAAGGTGAAAGAAATGACAAAGTAAAAGATGGTATCCTGTATACTTTTATGAGAATGTGTGATAGAATGGAAAACAAAAATACAGTACAGTGGTCCCTCGGTTAACGAGCACAATCCGTTCTAGAAGGTTGCTCGTTAACCGAAACCATTGTTTCAATGGGTTTTTGGGTAATTGGTTCCAGCTCACCGAAAATTGCCTAAATTCAACAAAAAAGGTAGAAAAGTACACTTACTTTGAGGTGTGTATGTAGAAGGCTCCTGGATGATGATGATGGGAATTAGAATGGGGGTGGAGGAGAAGGGAGAAGAAAAGGCATTGGGGTGGAAGAGAAGTCACCCCATGGCGCCATTTCACCCATAAAATTTTAGTTCTCTTGGTGTAATTCAAGATTATTTTCTTTAAATGAACACTGCACTGCATTATATATTGTCAATATGTAAAATAAATTTCAAATTGACAAACAATTTGCTTGTAAACACAGAAAAAAAGCGTTTAGTTGAAGAGAGTCTCAAGCAAGATGTTACCTCCACTGAAAAGACACAAAGACTGACGCCTGTATGCTGTGTTGGCAGGCTGGATGGCGTGCCACAAACTAGTGACCCTACCTTCAATTATGTTCAATAATTGTTAAAATGACTAAAAAATTTAATATTAAACTTTTAAAATTATTGAAAAGTATAAACTTCTTGATATTTACTAAAAGGGTAAGGAATTTAAGCCCTAGAACCGATTACTGTATTGGCGGACTAATACTACAGCTGGTGGACCGCCAAATGCAAGCTAAAGCATGTGGAGGTCAGCTCGTAAGAAACTCGTTAATCGAGGGATTGCTCGTTAATCGAAGTAAAGAATCTTATGGAAGGTAATTCGTTAACCGAAATCTCGTTAACCGAGGGACCACTGTATGATCAAAATAAGTTAATGTGGGGAACAAGAGAGAAGAAGACACGTGGACAGTCAAGAGAAAACTATAGTACAGTACTGTATTCTGTAAACATATGTATAAAATGTGTGCATGTCTTAAAACTGTTGAAAGAAACAATGATCCTACTATACATTAACTGCTGTATTACAGTAAACTCTCTTTGTTAAACAATATGATATGATGCTCTTCCCAGCAATATGACAACCAAAAATTTGATTTTTTTTACACAAGGGTTTCGCAGCACCAGTATGGTTCACACTCTCAAGACTTGTACAGCGGTTCCATGGTGAAAGGCAAACCTGCCATTTATTACAACTTAATCTAAACAAAATTTTGTTTACAGTAGTACACTAAACTTCTTTCTGTATTGCAATAATATCCAAATTTAATGGACTAGTATACACTGCATAGGAGTGAATGGTCTTTAATTATGGAGAAAGCGTTTAACATGAGGCAAACAGCTGTCTGGCTTCTTCTTGTGCTTATACAGTACTGTACACTAAACTACATTTTACTGTACAGTCCTAATTGTAGTACAAGCAGTCAATGGCAGTATGGAAATAAGATAACACAGTACTTAATATTTGTAAACAAAGAAACTTACTAAGTGAAATTTGGAACACATATTTGCATAAATATGTTATAATGTCTTTGTAGCCATCTTTCACTAAAGATACTGTACATGGTTTCCTCCCTTCCTCTGAACACCAAAAAATGCAATATTTTTCTATTTAATTAAACAGTACAGAGATAATGTTTTACAGGATTACCTCGCTATTCGCAACCCCGCTTATTCACAATTCACATTTTAACATCCCTATTTGATATTCACAAAGCAAAAAATAATATCCATGGAGATGGCATGTTACCATTGTTATATATAATGAAACTATAAAAGTTGTGTAAAAATCATTACAGTACTCTAACGTGGCTTGGAAATAAAGAAAATATAATATAAAACAATAAAATAACAAAAATGAAGGGCAAGGTTTTGTGTGTGTGTGTGTGTGAATTGAACGTATGTGTGGACTTGGTATGTTGCCAAGAAAGACTGTCACTGTAGTTACATCTCCTTAGCCCTCTCCCTACTAAGCCAACCTGTGAGCTGTGGTACAGTACAGTACTGTACTTTACGTGATTTTCTTTAAAAACTTTTATTCTGTTACATGGACACACACTCATTCATCCAGAATGTGAAAAAAAAAAAATATATATATCATAAGGTCAAATACATAAAGAGAATAAATATTTCTCCATGCATGGGAGTTAGCACACAGATTGCAGGAGGAGGAGCAGCATTGGGGATCTCAGCTGCTCCTGTCTACCGTGCCCAGCGTGTAGTGAAACTACTGTATTGCTAAATGGAAATGCAGAATTTTTTTCTTTTATTTTATATATCATTATTATTTTTATGTATTCATCATGTATACTGGTACAGTGCACACACGACCCTACAAATGATAGAATGTAAAAAAAAAATCTTTCTGAGTGTCATTCAGTTTATTACGGTCCCAATCTATTATTCCCATTTCTATTATTTCTTATGGCCTGGATTCTTACAGGGAAAAGTGCCCTGATACTGTATTCTCAATGACTTTTAGGTATGCATCCTTTGCAATAACTAGGGTACTGTATTCCTGTAAATAATATTTATACACAACAGAACCTAATTAGCTTTGGGGCTTGGAAAGGAAACTCTACCCTTTCTTCTTCCAAGAAAATGTAGCCAGCATAGAAAGAGGAAATGCAACTGCAAAGTTTTACAAATGTGCAACACCTTTAGGGATGTAACCTGATGAAAAGATGAAGTTTACCATACTAGAAATTACATATATAATTCAAAGGCCAAACCTATACAAAAATCATTGTACCTTTCATGAATATACTTTCATACGCTGAATAAATATCATACAATGTACATTAAAGAAAAATATTTATGATTATTGTACCTTTGGGTGTGCAGTATTTTAGATTTCAGTTGGCCAAACTTTTCACTTTGGTGAATATTAAGAATGAGAAAAAAATAAAAATAATGAAAGTGTCCTGTACATGAAAATAATATTACAGTAAACACAAATGATAACAGATTCACCTTATATCAAGTCTTTCAACACCAATTTTCTTATACTGTACAGTACTACACAGTACAGTTAACACAACATGCTTCCTTTCGGATTATTGATGATGATCTTGGTGATGATATATAAAGAACCTTAGCAGAGGTATGAAGAAAACCTATACAAAATAATGTAAAAAAACACCACAAAACCAAGGAGGAGAGCAAGGAATGAAGCCACACTGACTGCCATGAAGGAGGAACTCACAACTATCCACCATCTACATCATCAACACCACCAATAATATATAGATCATCAGCAATTCCAACCATCTACATCACAAACACTATCACTACCATCTGGCCACCTGTACAGTATACACCTCACTTCGTGGCATTACAATTGACTTTACTACATTTCACACCTCTTCACTCTGTGACTGCCATACACTCATCCACCACTCAACAACCAGAATGTCTCACCAATCAATTCTCTTACTACATATCACAATTTATTCGTATACACACAGTCACCTTGGTTGTTGGAACCACTGCCAGCTACAAGTGATGTTCTTCATTTAGATACAGTAGTTTTTTTTGGCCATTATACAGGTTGTACCTTTCTAGTCTGGCATTCTGTGGTCCGGAAACTCCCGTGGTCCGGAACGATTTTAGTTTGTCTAATAGGTAGATAGGCAGCTTTTTTTTTTTTAAATTTTTGCCCCTCAGGTCCTAATGTGGGTCAGTGACCTATTCCCGGGTGGGCTAATCCCCTTAAAAAAAAAAAGCCGCGGGAAATTAAGGTTTGTTTACATCGGGCAGTTCGGCTGCTCTCTCTCTCTGCTTGTCTATACAGAGTACAACATTTAACCCTTCAATATATATGAGCGGTAAATAAGTGTTGCTTTCATATTCTTATGTAGAGT
>NW_024737068.1:11394060-11481560 GCF_018991925.1 Homarus americanus
ATGATGATGATGAGGATGATGATGATGATGATGATGATGATGATGATGATGAGGATGATGTTGATGATGATGATGATAAGGATGATGATGATGATGATGGCGATAGTGATGATGGTAATGATGATGATAATGATGACGATGATGATGATTGAGACGATGATGATGATTGAGGTGATGATGATGATTGAGATGATGATGATGATTGAGGTGATGATGATGATTGAGATGATGATGATGATGATGATGATGATGATGATGATGATGATGATGATGATGATGATGATGATGAGATGATGATGATGATGATGATGATGATGATGATGATGATGATGATGATGATGATGATGATGATGATGATGATGATGATGATGATGATGATGATGATGATGACGATGATGATGATGATGATGATGATGATGATGATGATGATGATGATGATGATGATGATGATGATGATGATGATTATACGATGATGATGATGATGATGATGATGATGATGATGATGATGATGATGATGATGATGATGACGATGATGATGATGATGATGATGATGATGATGATGATGATGATGATGATGATGATGATGATGATGATGATGATGATGATGATACAGTAAGTCATAGTAAATAAATTTTATAATAAAAGGAAAAATAAAATAATAACAATAACAATAACAACACTGTAATAATGATAATAAAAAAAATCAATAGTGAGAAACGCTACAAGAACAGTATGTTGTGTTGTCAATAGTAAGAGAAACAATTGAGACCCTGCAATTGCGTGTAAATGAGGCAGAAAGTCAGATCAGCAACCTGGGACTTGGTCACAATATTCGTGATGCCATATGGCAGCAGGGTCTACCATTAGACAACACATTATGCTTCCAATATCTTCCCAGGCGGTAGTACCTCCCTGTTTGGTAGCTGCCTGCTACCTACTACCTACAAGTAATGACGATATGTTTTCACATGTGCACACTTACATACGCGCAGTCTCATTTTTTTTCTTTACCATTAATGGTTAGCTACTTACCTGTATTGTTCCATTTATTAACATTAAATAACATTACTTCAAACAATCATATTAAATTTTTTACATTAATTTTACTACAGCTACAATCAGGGTCTTATTTTCTTCAGTTTTATATCAGTCACTGGTTTTGTAAGCATTAACGAAAACAATGCCGGCAGCCGTCTCGTCTCCTCGTGTGTTTTAATATTCCACATAGTATTAATGAATTGCATTGTTCATTTTGCACACACAAACATTAATTAAGTAAAAAAAAAATCAGAAACATTAATTAAAATATATATGAACGGTAAATAAGTGTTGCTTTCATATTCTTATGTAGAGTAATGACGATATGTTTTCACATGTGCGCACTTACATACACGATCTCTCTTTTTTTTTTACCATTATCGTTAGCTACTTCTATTGTTCCATTTATTAACATTAAATAACATTACTTAAAACAACCATATTAATTTTACTACAGCTACAACCAGGGTCTTATTTTCTTCAGTTTTATATGTAGAACCAGTCAGTCACTGGTTTTGTAAACAACGAAAACAAAGCCGTCTCGTCTCCTCGTGTGTTTTAATATTCTATGTATTATTAATGAATTGTATTGCTCATTTTGCACACATAAACGTTAATTCACTCAAAAAGACATTCAGTAATAAACAATAATGAATCCTTTGTACATAAGAGAAATGAAGCTGTTTACACGATTGTGCACGTCTGAACATTGGTGAGCCGTTCAAACCCGTCGAAATTCGAGTTTCCGCCGTCAAAATTTTGAATTGTTTTGTTTTTTGTGTGTTCCAATAAAAAAACGTTGATTAAAAAACTCGCGAAATTTGAGAAGCTACTGTACGACATTTAACCCTTCAATACGTCTTCAAAGAGACCATGAAGCAGAGAAAGTGGTGCTAGTGCTTCCAAGCATAAGCACAAGTCACTATCTATCCAGGAAAAGGGTGAATTTCCATGGTCCGGCACCGGTCAGGTCCCGAGGTTGCCGGACTAGAGAGGTACAACCTGTACTATAAGGTTTTGTGATGAAGCCTATTTGCTATATAAGTACTGTATCACCTTAATGCCTTCAATTTGAGCCTTATGTGCCTGCACTAACTGCACTTCATACTGAAGTGAGATTTAAATTGAAGTAAAGCATTATGAGCTGAGGGAAGGGAAGAGACAGTTGTACACAGGAAATGGGATAGTGTGAGTGTTATTAATATGGTAAAGAGGAGAGTGATCATGTACAGAAATATTAAGAGTTACTATGAGAGAATAAAATGATAAACTGTTTTCTATGAGATGATTAACTACAGATTCAAAGAAGATAAAAACTAAATACCTGCAGAAAGGAATGAGACAATGTGTTAGTGGAAAAGTGAACAATAATTGTAAACAATTAGTTTTTTCTAACATGATTAGCTTTGGTTATAATATTTGAAGTACAAATACTATTTTACTTGGCAACAGTAAGTTCCTTAGTAAAAAAATAGATATAAATTAAATATCCAGTGAAAAGATTTAGATTACATGTACACGTATATACAAACCCAGAGTTAGTGACTTGTGTGTGGAGCAGAACATGATGGCCAGGGTGTCACCCCGGGAAAACCATCCCACCAGCCAGCGGTGAGATATCCACCAGGTTACATACAGAAGAGTACACTGCATGAAGAGCACTGAAATGATATTACAGTAATATGAAAAAATTTAAATGAATAACAATGAGAAAAAAGTACTGTACCCTGTACATGTACTGGAATGCTTGGCAGTTAATTCCTTTAAAAGCTACGACCATACATGTTCAACTACATAACAATTAATCACAACTAAATATTGAGGTATTTAAATGTGCCAGACAAATGGGAATTTGTTGAATGCCATTCATAATTTTTACAGGAAGAATGATGGGTGTGTCTAAGTCAGGAAGAAGGAAACTGGTTCCCTAAGTACAGTAGGTTTATTTCCAGGATGTGTCACAAAGGATGGTTAATATTTTCATGGATATACATTGTAGTAGCAAGAAAGGTGAAAGAAAGAGTACTGGAGAGAGAACAAGACTGGTAAACAAGACTACAGGAAACAAATGGGAGGTGTGTCAGCTGTTGTTTGTAGATAAAAATGCCTTGGTTTGCAATAAGAAGTCGCCAATGTTACTGTTTGTGAATAAAAGTAAAATGATGAAAATACTGTACAGTGAGTTCTGCTATAACGTGTGTTTTGATAACGCGAATTTGCTCTAACGCGATTTATGAATAGAGGAACGATATTTGTATAACGCGAACGCTTGTTTGCTGTAACGCGATTTTTGCTTACTATTTCTCCAATTTTGTGGGATTAACTGAATATGGTAAAGAAGAATATCTCCAAAAAGCGTTCTGGTGATCGAATTCCCGGTGATGATCGTAAAAGAAAGGATATAACACTTGAAGAGAAGCTCGATGTTATCAACCTCAAAATCACCCTTCTCCCCCATCAAGTTATATTCATATTTTTTCAAGGTAAAGTGTTACATTTACTGTATGATTTCATTATTAGATATGAATGTAACATTTATTTAGACTGTGCTATCCTTTGTGTTAGGCTAACTACTAATTTTTTTTCGATTTCGAGTACTGTAGTAATCTGCACCTAACTCTATTTTCTCCATAAGCTCTGTTATTTCTATTACGCGATTTTCTATAACACGATATTTTACAAGAACACAACTATTGTGTTATAGCAGAACTGACTGTATGTAGCAAAAAGAGAGAGAGAGCGAGCAAGAAATGAATTTGACCCTGAATGGAGAGAGAAAGGAGGAAGTGAGATGCTTCAAATACAGGGTATACAGGGTATCTGGGTGTGGTTGTGTCAGTGAGTAGAACAATGGGTGATGAAATATAAACTACAGCAGTAGTGGGGAGGAAAGTAACAGATGAAGCAACAAAAGAATGTTAAGATAATTGTTCCAAATGAAGCAAACTTGGTGCTGAATAAATTTTTCTTGAGCTATTATTACTAAATGGAAGAGAAGCATGGCCTCTGGATGCAAAAGGAAGCAAATCACTGACAACAGGAATCGTACGTGGGGCTAATAGTGCAGAGAACAAGGAATCAAGAAGTCAAATGGAAATTTAAAATGAATGAAGTGTTTGCTAAGGTGGTACAGTATGAACATAATGGGAAATGGAAAGTGAGATTGATAAAAGGAGTACAGTATATAACTTGGAAATAGATATTAGGGAAAAAAGAGGTGAAAACCCAAAAAATAAAAGGATGGCATAAAGGAAGAACTAAAAGTGATGGGCATGGATATCCAGGAAGCAGCATGCAACACTGCTCTCATGAGTATAGTGGTGCACCAGACTCCTTTCTATAATTATTATTAATTAAACTTTCACTAAAGTCATTTGCCTCATCAACAACAAGTCCCCTCATTTCCTTGTCATGTCTGATGATTAGTCTCTTTACTCACTTTAATCTCTCCTATCACTATCTCTGATCAGTGTGTCAAAGGAGACTTTCCCAGTGATTTAAAAAAAATAGATATTTGTGTTGTTACCTAAAAAGCCAGGAGGCTTAGCGTGCAGCCAGCTTAGAACAATTCGGTACCAGAGAATGTTACTAATAAGTTACATTGAAAGGAAAGCAAAGAAGCACAGTAGTACTATGATTGGCAAAAACATCAAGAGATATACTGTACCTGAAACTTATAGAATATGGAATATCAGATAGTATGGCCATACAATTAAGGATGAAGGCATAATAGGCAGAGACTGAGAAGGATGAATTAAAGTAAAAGCTGTGGCTCCTTGAGATGCAAAATCCAGAAGGTTTGGTAAAAACAACCCAAAAACGTTTGCAGTGGAAGACTGTGGTTGCCAATCCTAAGACAGTTTTAGATCCAAAGTTTGACAAATGTGAGTGTTTGCCAGGTGGGGCATGAAATCACCTGCTCGACACAAGGTGAAAAATTGAGTGGGCCTCCTGTGGTACTGATGTTTTACAGGGAATCTGTCCACCTCATTTCGTCTCAGTGTGGCAGACACATGTGGCTGCGGGGGTGTGTCAAATAGATCCAAAGATCGACAAATGTGCATGTACCCCAGGTGATTTACACTCATGTGGCCGCGTGTGTTTGATGTGTGTGTCTGCCACATAAGGTGGGTGGACAGATTCCTTGTGAAACATCAGTATCACTGGTGGCCCACGCACTTTTACACCTCTGCGTGTAGAGCAGGCAGTTTTGCGCCCCACCTGGGGTAAATGCACTGTACGTATCTATTTTTAAAAATTTTCTTTTGCAATTTCATTGCTGAATAATTATGTGATTATCACAAATCATATTATGTACTGGGGATATCTACTATTCACACAATGAAATAAATAATGGTTTCATTTATATAAAGTAATAGGTAAAAGCAATTAGAAAAATGAATTTTTTTCGAACAGGTTGAATAATTTTAAGAGATCAGAGAAAAGAATGAGGTGGATGAAAAAAGTATATTGTAGTATAGTATTGAAAACTAAAATGATCCTTTTTGGACTGTTAACTGAGGAAGTAGCAAATGCAACAGTACTGAATACCTGTACTGTACAGTACAATTAGATTATATTACTGTACGGGTACATGTTTTACACAATACACAAAATTGAGTATTCATGGGTTTCAGAGGTTGAGAAGAATGCAGAATAGCAACTCCTCATTTCATACAATTTTGCTATAACATTACTGTATTCTGGGTATTCAGTTAACACCCACTCTGTGCCTGGAGATGCGTTGAGGAAAAGTCACAAGCGTGTTAAAATGTCTAACTCAACTTCACATAACTATACGTCTGGCAACGATACAGACGATACTTACTTTACTTTAATTATACTTGGCACATGATCATTTCACGATGTTAAAACATGAATACTGATATTCACAAAATTCAACTGAGTTAAACTGACTTTACATGACAGCGGGAAACAATCGTTCACATACCTGGAGAAGCTTTGAGGTAGTCACTGGCGTGTGAGTCTTCCTTGTGTAAACGTTTATATACGGGCATCTAACAACTCAGGCCGGTGCAGGCATGCCAGAAGGGCTAATCTCCCAAATGACAGAAATTTGATTCAACTGTACATTTAACTATTTTGATGCCCAAACATCAGAGAATCTGATGTTTGTAGTTTAGTTAGTGTCAGTTGTCTATTTAAGAAAGTCATTAATCTCCTGAAAGACTTGTCAAACTCAAAATCTCCAAGACCTTACGGATCCCCATGAATAGTTCCTTGTTTGTAGTTTTGCTGATTCTGTAAATGTAGTGTTGTTAGTGTGAGTATTTGACATCCATTTCACTTTTTCTTGGCAAGCTCAATCTCTGATTAGATTATAAAAATAGACATAAGAAATTCACCTTACCATTGATATAGAGTTTCATAGTTAAATGTACAGCAACTGAGTTGAATCAAATTTCTGTTGTTTGGGAGATTAGCCCTTCTGGCATGCCTGCACCGGCTCGTGTTCACGAATTTACCCGAGTTTACTAGCCTTCATCCATCTCCCCAAACTAGTGTGGAGGTTGTCCCAATCTACAAGGCTATTGGCCGAGAGGAAGTTGTGGGTGGAGGAGTTTCAGATGCTGGACTGAGTTTGTTGACGTGAACGTCAACGTTTCAAAAGGACGCTAAGGGCGTGAGAATGCTTCACTTAAAACACATCAGTTACGTTACTGTATCATTTGCACATTCAAACTATTAACTAAGTCAAAATCACTTAATGTGGTGAGGTATAGCACGGAGCTGGACATTACCAGTGCGTGGAGGAGTTTCAGATGCTGGACTGATGCCAGGGAGCGTCAGTGTCCTGCACTCCTCCTTCACCCAGCTCCGAGTTCCACTCACCCAACTATTTCAATGAACTCCGTTACTGTACACTTTGACGAGTGAAACTAAGACTCCGGACTCATTTCCATTTCCTAAGATTCCCTTTTCAAACTATGCTCTGACTGAGCTGTCGAAGACAAGAATTAAATGCCAATAGGAAACATTTTGTGACCTTACGGACTCAGAAATAGCGTCTTCAACTGCTTTGAAAGTAAAAAATTCATCACCCACACGGAGTACCACCGCCATGCTGTCATACGCCATTTTTCAATCTACACCACGGACATATATCGTTCTTGAGTTGTTCGGCAGTACAATAATGGACGATTAGCCAATTCGAGTGCACTCACGCTTCATGGTAAAATAACAATACTAGGAACTTAGCCAGTCACGGCAAAATATCCACCGTAATCTTAAGAGGGTACTTCTCTAGAGCACATCAAACATGTTAAATGAGGAATGACTGTACTAGATTTGAAAAATAAAGTATTGATTTATAACAATTGATATGTTATTACTGACCTATAAGGACTGCAGATGCCACCCTAGGAAGAACTGCCTCTAATTCTGCTGATCTGAACATGTCACAGAATGTTGAATAAATGATGAGGAGCAGCATCCATTGCCCTAGAGTTCCTAAAGGTGATCCTGGAGGCATGAGAACTCGGTGGTATCCAGTTCTCCGAATCAAGTGACCAATTGTCAGAGGAACCAGAACAGTAAGAGCGAGCTGCACTATTGTACTGGTGACAGGGATGGATGCCGAGATACCAAGCTATTGTAGGAAATCAAAACAATATTAGTGTGAGCTGAACTGAAAGATGGTGGTTATGAAGTACCCAGTCCTAGTAGGCCCCAACCTGAGTACTAAGATTGGTTCCAGGAGCACTGGGTCCCATTAGGATTGGAGCTTATTAGGACTAGGGCTCATTAGGATTGGGACTTATTAGGACTAGGGCTCATTAGGAATGGGATTCAATGAGATGAATTCATTAGGACTGGGACTCATTAAGACTGGGGCTCATTTGATTTAGGACTGGAACTTATAATACTAGGAAGTATTTGCTTATAAATTTATCCTTGGTTTAATTTAATTTTGCACAAGTTAACTATAGTATACATTAGCCATAACTGAATTCAAATGCACCAAAATAAAGAGTACAGGGGTATATGACAATTTGAGACCAATACAACTTGATGAACTAAACTAAAATATACCATTGGAAATTTCAATAAGGATTAACCCTAACATACTATTACTAGAGAACTTTATCACCCACCCATAGCCTTAGAGACAGTGGGGTCAAAAAGAGGCCAAGGAAGCTGCCGACAACAGAGTTAAAGATGGCTGCTGCATTATTTCCTCCACAAGCTTTTGTGAGAATAACAGCAGATGACACAGGTGGTGGCATGCAACTTACAACCTGAAGACTAACAAAAATATGTAATACTGTATGTTTTAGATAATAACTGTCTGGAAACATGTTAGAAATGAATACATTACATTATAAAGAATTTTTCATCATTTAAGATAATTTTGCAACATGATCCTGCCAATAGGTGGTAAAAACTTTTTAAACACTGTAAATAATGCACTGAAACATTATATGCTTCCAGTAACAATAAGTGAGTAATGGAAATTATGTAGGACAGGCTGGGAAAGCATTGCAACTCAGAGTTAAACAGCACAAGTACAATATTGAACAGCATTTGAAAGCAGTGCACTGTTCGTTCATGTTAGGATCAATAATCATCCCATAGATTGGGAAAACAGCTCAGAAGTGTATAAATCGTCATGTGTCACAGAAAGACTTCTGGTTGAAGCAAGTTTGATTAGAGAATTGAATTCTTTAAACCTCAGTGATGGTCAGTACAAAATTGATAAGATGTTACACAAATTTATTTGTCAGTGGCCCCAAGGTTAAAAATGCTTTGAAAACCTTGGAGTTAGATGTAGGAAAGATGATTAGTTGGTCCCATATTTTTTACCTGACTTAACATGACTAGTTACGTCGCCTTTCTTTTAAACTCCTTTATGTGTGTGGTGGTGTTGGTGTGCGGATTAGTGGATGTCATGTTTATGACCTGACCTCTTATCTAATCAGGTCACCCTGTGTACTTAAGCCTTTCTTGGTCCTTGCAATTTAGCCGCCTCTGAAGATGTCTTGAATAAAGACGAAAGCTAAGGTGCTCTACTGTTTCCCTTTTTCCTATGTGATTTTATCAAGATTTATCTTATCCACGTTTTCAGTGTGGATCCACACACACACACACACACACACACACACATATATATATATATATATATATATATATATATATATATATATATATATATATATATATATATATATATATATATATATATATACTCAATCTAACACACGTGGTAATCGTTCATCACAAGTGACAAGCATATACTCTATTAATAAATATTGTACCAGTATTCCGAGACGTTTACAGATCCCACATTCTGTCCACCTGCTTCACGGTAATGCCGTTTTTTTATTCGTTATGGAAATTATGCAAATTAAAGAAAAGATCTAGGTAACAATATTTTTTGTATGCAAATTTGTTTGTATCGTGATGTAATGATAATTTTTACTATTATTCCTGCCATGTGACTGTTTTCTCATACAATGAATAAACTTTTGTGAAATAAAATTGAGAATTTCCTCTCTATATATACTGCTTTATGGTGGACAGTGGAGCTAAATAAATTATGATTTTTTCAACACAGGGCAATACATTGAAACGTAAATGACGACATACAAGAGGTTTCGAAAACTTAAAACTAGCCGTTATCAGTGTCCAAAATGTTAAATTATTATGTTACCTGTAGTACTGGTATTCTAGCCATAGATTACGGCTGTACTGCACATTTTATTACGGAAAAGGGTGGAATGTGACAAAAACATTTTAAGTAGTGTCGGCGGAATCGGATACTTCTACCAGAACGGTGAATCTTGGAGCCAAGTTGTCAGGTGTCAGTCAGTGTCGATTGACTAACCCAAGACTACGTACGGTCGAGTACTCTCGCATTTTATCGAGGAAAAGCAAGTGTACTGTTTCACGGATTAGTTGTAAAACGTAATTGGTCAATATAAGTGAGAATTAGATAGGTTACAAGTGTGCCGGTGCATATGGAAGCCGGAAAGTGTTGTGTTCGTTGAATGCTGAAGTTCGTTGGTAACGGTGTAAGTATCGGAAGTTGTATGCTATTTAGATGCACAATTAAAATTTTGGTAAAGTTTTAGTTTCGGTCATCCGGGGATCTTAGGAATCTAATTATTGGAATCAATAATTTAGTTAGACAAATCTAAGACGAGCGGATCCAGGAATATCAAAAGGGGGGATCCAAGAAGTTGTGGGTAGGGGAACCTAACCTATGTAAAATAGAGTTGAGGTTATCCATGGATTTTTAGGATTTTAAGTTTTGTAATCAGTAGTGCTTACCTTAATTAGACTCTGAAGACTATGAGTTGGAGTCATGGGGGTCGTCCTTCCACAGTACCAAAGGTACAGCTTGATAACTACAGAGCTGATTACAGTTCGTGCACTTAATCTCAATTGGCAAAACAACGTGTTCCTGGAGGAATTTCAACGCCACTCAACGTGAAATCTTGCAATTGCTTGGAAGTAATCTACACCACAGCCATTGCTCACGGGAGACATCTTGGAAATAAATTAAAATTCAAGGGGGTCGCGACGGGTGGGGACTATACTAAGACTATATACTGTACATGAAAGATAGGAAAACTCGTACGAAAGCTATTGAATTAACCATGTGCAGCAAGGCCGGAATCAGCGCCATCTATCGACAAGGCCCCAGCTGAACACTCGCTCCAAGGGGGTGGGGTGTCAATCTCACACACCACCTCTGCTTCTTCTGTTATTAATAATTATTATTTCTATTATATGTTTGTTACGTTCTCTTAGTTTATTAAACATTAACTTCTTTTTTGTTTTCTCGACAAGTAGATCGTTCAAAATGTGCTATGTATTGTAGTTAGTGATATAAGTTGAAGGAAGCACAGGTAATAGATTGCTGGACATTGTATTATTTTTTATTCATATTAATTACGGTAATTTATATCAATGTACATCTAATATCACCATAGCAAATGATTAACATAAAACATTTTAATACGTTTTTGAACACTAGGCCTATGTACCGTATATGTATATAATTGTGAATGGTAGATTACAAAAGGAATTGCTAATCAAAACACGAATAACACCGAATAGTATTTTACTTAAATGCCAGTACTTTTTTTTAACATTCTATGAATAACATTAATATTTTCCAGTGAATATTATTAAAACAGGACGCAATTCCACATCAAAAGATCTCTTTTTTATTGTGGAACTAAAATTATACTTTTCGTGGTTTCCAAAACTTCATTCATCCTAGCTACATTCATATAGTTTTAATTATGCATTATATATACACTCAACTGTTCCTCTTGTCGAGGGAATCGATGAAATATGGAAATAGGACGAGTTTCTTTGGGTGTCCCGATAGGAACACAGGCAGAACCAAAGTAGGTGACGTTGTGGGGTACGAGATGTTTGGTTCACACTCGGGATGGGATGGAGAAAGGAAACTCACAATGTGCTCTCTGTATACATGTTGTATTGGATGTACAATGCAGCTTGGTGCTGGGAAGTGGCAGCGTGGTTACAAGCGTGATGTAGAGAGAGCTGGTTGGTGAGGATGCTCAGAGGTGGACCAGCTTGTGGGTCGCCATGCTCGCCGGCGGGAGCGAGGGCCCCCAGGCAGGAGCGGAGGAGGTGGTGTTACTTGAAGACTGGCTGTAGGTAGAAAGAGAGAGGTAGGTCACCACGAGGTCAGGTCTTATATAGAGGAGGTAGGCGTGGCTTAATAGTTGACCTCTATGTAAGGCGGCGCTGGTTGACCTAGACCACGAGGCATACACGGGAATTTGCTGGGTCGGCTACTCAGCGACAAACAGCGTTTATAGGGGGAGGAATCCACTACAATACTCCCCCTTCCCTCCAGGCGGTGTAGGAGACTTGTTGTCTGCAGGGTTGCATGGCACATGTGAGGCAGAACGGGCGGTGCAGGAGACTTGTTGTCGGCTGTGTTGTATGCCACATATGAGACATAACAGCGAGGGCGTGGATGAGCCAGCCGCTAGTGGAGTCAACTTTGTCTAGATACACAGATCTGTGGGAGGAGAGAGGGAGAAGGAGGGTTGTGGAGGCGATGAATGTTGTGCTTCCCTCGCGGCAGGTACAGAGTCCTCAGATGCGCCTGTTGGGGTGTGTAGGTCTGGGTCAGGAGCAGGGGCTGCGTCAGGAAGAGGGTGCATGACAGCAGCAGGGTCCACGACAGCAGCAGGGTGCAGGACAGTAGCAGGGAGTACCTGAGGGAAAAAAAAAGGGTGCGTGGGGCCGCACTCAGGCGCAGGGCTGCTTCGGGAGCAGGGGCTGCCAGGCAGGAGCAGAGGAGGGTCCAGGACAGTGGCAGGGGGTACTGCTGGGCCGGGGGGGCGTCTGAGGCAGGACGGGTGTGCTGGGGTCGGTAGGACGTGGTGCTTGGGGCAGGAAGAGGAGCTGGTGTCTGCTTAGAGAAGCAGTGCTGCTCTAGGGTGTCTAACCCGCGGTGTAGAGACAGTAGCTGTAGAGCCGATGAGAGCTGCCTCTGTGTGGATAAGCCAGTCTTCCATGTTGCTTGAAGACTGGGAGAGTGATCGGTTTCTCCTCCATCCTGTGTTAGTGCGAATCTCCTGGGGTCACCATTTGTGGGGTACGATATGTTTGGTTCACACTCAGGATGGGATGGAGAAAGGAAACTTATAATGTGCTCTCTGTATACATGTTGTATTGGATGTACAGTGCAGCTTGGTGCTGGGAAGTGGCAGCGTGGTTACAAGCATGATGTAGAGAGAACTGGTTGGTGAGGTTGCTCAGAGGAGGACCAGCATGTGGGTCGCCATGCTCGCCGGCGGGAGCGAGGGCCGCCAGGCAGGAGCAGAGGAGGTGGTGTTACTTGAAGACTGGCTGTAGGTAGAAAGAGAGAGGTAGGTCACCACGAGGTCAGGTCTTATATAGCGGAGGTAGGCGTGGCTTAATAGTTGACCTTCATCATGTAAGGCGGCGTTGGTTGACCTAGACCACGAGGCATACACTGGGGAATTTGCAGGGTCGGCTACTCAGCGACAAACAGCGTTTGTAGGGGAGGAATCCACAACAACGTATTCGGTAAACAAAGAGACCATACCAACGCCATCTGCCCCAGAGGCCCGTATTTATTTATTTATTTTTTTGGGGATTAGCCCACCCGGGCACATGTCACTGACCCACATCAGGGCCTGGGGGGGGGGGAATATTATTATTATTATTATTATTATTATTATTATTATTATTATTATTATAATAATAATAATAATAATAATAATAATAATAATAATAAAATCTATTATTATTATTACAATTAATAAAAATAAAATAATAATAATAATAATAATATTAGCCAAAAATAAATACAAAAACGAAAAAATAAATTAAGAGTGAGAAACGATATACATTATGTATGTTGTGTTGTCCAAGTAAGAGAAACAATTGAGACCCTGCAATTGTGTGTAAATGAGGCAGAAAGTCAGATCAGCAACCTGGGACTTGGTCACAATTTTCGTGATGCCATATGGCAACAGGGTCTATCATTAGACAACACATTATGCTTCCAATATCTTCCGTAAAATTCCAGCTTTGGGAACGATTTTCTGAGAAATTTTAAATTCTGACTATCGAAGAGTTCTGGGTTTGAGGGATTCCGGCCAAGGGAGATATTACTTATATTTTTTGAAAGGGCAAGGATTTGATTTCTGGGCTCACCTATAATTCAAAATGAAGCAATTGAAATTAATAAAAGCTATTGCAATATTTTGTTAGGTTTGGTTTGTTAGTTTTCTATGAGCTTAGAACTATGTGACATTGAAATATCCCTGTTTAAAGGATACTGTGTACATATAGTTTGTATGAATGGTAGGAGTGAATTTAACCAATGGTACTCTTCCAGGTACGGTGGAATGTGGTTGACTATACGTACTGTAGTAAGATCAGACAGCCCTAACGCCAGGACTCCGCCAAGGATAAGGTGAGTAACAGCTTGTCACCTGAGTTTGCTGTGTCATCTTTTTTATTTTTCAGAATTAGAATCCAGATTGCTATTCATTTAGATATGTACATATTTATTTACTATTATTCCCCTATTTATAAGAACATAAGAATGGAGGAAACTGCAGCGGGCCTATTGGCCCATACTGGGTAGTCCCATTTACACCCAACCCCTATTGCTCATATGAGCATCCAACCTATGTTTGAAGCTATCCACCGTATTCGAGTTAATGATGATATTTGGTAACTTGTTCCATTCATTCACGACTCTGTTACCAAACCAGTGTTTACCTATTTCGCATCTAAATCTAAATTTGTCTAATTTAATACCATTGTTACGAGTTCGCTCCTGGTTGGATAGTTTAAGTACCTTTGTAATGTCCTCTTTATTCAGTCCTGACTTCCATTTATACACCTTTTATCATATCGCCTCTCACTCTACGTCTCTGGAGGGAGTGCAAATTAAGATGCTTCAACCTGTCTCTGTACTCAAGGTTCCTAATGCCCGGGATTAGCCTTGTCATTCTCCTCTGAATTCTTTCCAAGGATTCTATATCCATTCTGTAATAAGGTGACCAGAATTGAACTGCGTAATCCAAGTGAGGTCTCACAAGCGCAAGATATAGTTTTAGGATGACCTCGCTAGTCTTGTAACTAACACTCCTTTGTATGAACCCAAGTACAGTACTTTATTAGCCTTGTTTCGAGCAAATACACATTGTTTACTTGGCTTAAGGTTCCTACTTATCATTACTCCTAAATCTCTCTCGCAGTCGGATTTCTCAATGGCATCGTTGTTCATTTGGTAACTGGTTCCCTGTTTACATCTCGTATACTGAGTGCTTTACATTTGTCCACGCTGAATTTCATCTGCCATTTTTCAGACCATTCGAAAAATTTGTTTAGATCTTCCTGTAGTTTTGTGGAGTCCTCGTCAGATTTAATAACACGTCCTATTTTGGTGTCATCAGCAAATTTACTTATGTTGCTGTCTATGCTGATATCTATGTTGTTTATGTATATAATAAATAATACTGGTCCAAGTACTGAGCCTTGGGGAACTCCACTAGTGACGTTGCTCCAATGGGATTTAGTGCCGTTAATGCTCACTCGCTGTTTCCTGTCCTGTAACCACGCCCTAATCCATTTAAGGATATTATCTTTGATGCCATGTGCTTTTACCTTTCTAATTAGTCTTTCGTGGGCCGTTTCGGCTGCCCAGAACAGACAGACAGACACACACACACACACACACACACACACACACACACACACACACAGACAGACAGACAGACAGACAGACACACGGCTAGTCCTATAGTATATTATATAGTATATTAGATAAAGTATAAAAACTGGTTATGGATTTTTTTTATAATACAGTATGCTGTATAGAAACATGTAGACAAGATAAAAATGGTTGTGGGCAAATATAAAAATACCAATAACCCTATTACATTTATTATATATGTAGACAAACTTTGCGATCAACTGGGTAATCAGTGATGTAAAATCTCGGAGGATTGATGAAAACGGAACAAAAACATTTTCGAGTTGGACTGTGGTTGCCAAACCCTGAGATGATGGCAATTTTGTGGGATTGAACCACTGCAAGTACTGTAGGTCAAGTGCTGTAGCTAAAAAAAATTGGTTTATTTTTAAATTTAATATTTTCTCATTTGTACTTTGATTTTGATTTTACTTGTATTTTATTGATTTATTTATCTTTCACATAAAAAATTACCAGTACTGTACTGTACTTTTGCTTTTAAATAAATTAGTTTTTTACCTGCTCATTAGTAGGGCCTAGTTCCTAATAATTGACCAGCTTGAGAAAAGAAAGTGAGTATTAATTGACTGACTTATTTTGGACAATACGTACAGTACTGTACTTTATAATTGACCAGCTTGGAATGCAGGCAGAAAAGAGCTGTATTGGAAACCTTGATATAGAAAGTAATTGCATAACTTATGAAAATTTATTATTTGTCAATTTTTCTCCCCCTCCCCCAAGTTTTTTCTTTTATGATGTAAGACATAAACAAGGGAACAGTTATGGTTTTGAGATTTGGTTTTCAGGAAAAACTGGGCATGTGCATGCATACTGTACAGCAGAGGGCTTGTGGATAAGTATGGCTTAGAAAATTTCAGTGGAAATTACGTTGATGTTAACCTGAAATGCATCATGGTTATTTCATTCGTGAACAATGCTGTGCAGGGAAGAGCTATACAGTCTCTCCTCGACTTATAATGGGGTTCCGTCCCGACGACCAGGTCGTAAGTCGAAAAGGCGAAAATAATACGTAAAAATTCTAAAATGGGTGTCCCTTTTTCTTCTCAGCACCATGAGAACTCTCACTTTTACGCTTGCCAGCCATTTTAAAGGGAATTACAAACAAAAATTTTGTCAGTACACAGCGCGATCACTCGCGTTGGGACTCGAAAATAAGTACAGTACTGTGAAAATTATTTTATACGACCATGGCCGTCGTATGTCCGGGTTGTCGTGAGTCGTAAGTCGAGGAGATACTGTAGTTAGGTACTGCTTGATAGGGGATGAGATATGGTTGTCAGTATTTTCTAAATTTTACTTTTCTTTGCAGGTAAGTGACTTTTAACAGCTCATCGAGGGACATTTTGCACACCACTACTCAGGTATGTTGCCTTATTTTTGTCATAATAAATAATTTTTTTCCAGCTACATCGAGGGACATCTGCACACTTTTCAGGTATGTTGCCTTTTACTTTAGGATGAATAATGAAAAAAATCTTCCAGCTCAAGACCAACCAATGTATGGTATTTCGGTACTGACCATGTTATACCTGGTAGTATTTTATTTGGGCCTTAAGCTGCAAGTACCCTTCCCTGGTCAGGAAGGAGCATTGGGTCCTCCCCTCCCTAGTCAGAAAAATCAGCCCCCCACCCTCATTCTCTCCATCTCAGCCTCCACCCCTTACTCATGAGGCATAAAAGTCTCCCTCCCTTACTCGTGAGGCAACAAAGCCCTCCTCCCTTACTTGTGAGACATCAAAGCCTCCCTCCCTTACTCGTGAGGCATCAAAGCCTCCCTCCCTTACTCGTGAAGCATCAAAGCCTCCCTCCCTTACTCATGAGGCATCAAAGCCTCCCTCCATTACTCGTGAAGCATCAAAGCCTCCCTCCTTTACTTGTGAGGCATCAAAGCCTCCCTCCTTTACTTGTGAGGCATCAAAGCCTCCCTCCTTTACTTGTGAGGCATCAAAGCCTCCCTCCCTTACTCGTGAGGTATCAACGCCTCCCTCCCTTACTTGTGAGGCATTAAAGCCTCCCTCCTTTACTTGTGAGGCATCAAAGCCTCCCTCCCTTACTTGTAAGCCATCAAAGCGTCCCCCCTTGTGAAGCATCAAAGCCTCCCTCCCTTACTCGTGAGGAGGCATCATAGCCTCCCTCCCTTACTCGTGAGGAGGCATCAAAGCCTCCCTTCCTTACTCGTGAGGAGGCATCAAAGCCTCCCACCCTTACTCGTGAAGCATTAAAGCCTCCCTCCCTTGATTGGGGGGCATTAAAATATTCCTCTACTCTTGAGGGCATCAAAGCCTCCCTCCCTGCTTGAGCATCAAAGCCCCCCTTACTTGTGAAGCATTAAAGCCTCCCTCCCTTGATTGAGGCATTAAATATTCCCTCTTACTCTTGAGGCATCAAAGCCTCCCTCCCTGCCCGAAAGGAATCAATGCCCCCCCCTTACTCGTGAAGCATCAAAGCCTCCCATTTTTACTCATGAGGCTTCAAAGACTCCCTCACTCACTCATGCAAATCCCCCCCCCATACTCTTGAGGCATCAAAGCCTCCCTCCCTGCCCGAAAGGAATCAATGCCCCCCCCTTACTCGTGAAGCCAACACATTTTTACTCATGAGGCTCTCCCCCCCCATACTCTTGAGGCATTAAACCCTCACCCTTACTCTTGAAGCATCACAACCTCTCTTCCTTAATTGAGGCATTACAGCCTCTCTTGCTTCATTGAGGCATTATAGCTTCTTTTCCTTAATTGAGGCATCACAGCCTCTCCCTTAATTGAGGCATCGGTCTTTCCCTTAATTAAGGCATCACAGTCTTTCCCTTAATTGAGGCAACACAGCCTCTCTTCCTCAATTGAGGCATCACATCCTCCTATAATTGAGGCATCACAGCCTCTCCCTTAATTGAGACATCGCACTCTTTCCCTTAATTGAGTCCTCAAAATCTCTTAATCATGAGGTATTAGTGTCTCACTAATTCGGGGTATTGAAGTCTCTCCCTTGATCACAGGGAAACTACTGTACATATCCTCCCTTAGTAATGAGGAGCTACACTGCCTTCCTGCTACACTGCCTTCCTCTCCCTTAGTAATGAGGAGGTACACTGCCTTACTCTCCCTAGTAATGAGGAGCTACAGTCTTCCTCTCCCTTAGTAATGAGGAGCTACACTGCCTTCCTCTCCCTTAGTGATGAGGAGCTACACTGCCTTACTCTCCCTTAGTAATGAGGAGCTACACTGTCTTCCTCTCCCTTAGTAATGAGGAGCTACACTGTCTTCCTCTCCCTTAGTAATGAGGAGCTACGGCCTTCCTCTCCCTTGAATGAGAGCTACATATTCCTCTCCCTTAATGTGAGAGCTACGGCCTTCCTCTCTCCTTAATGTGAGAGCTACACGGCGCCTCTCCTTAGTAATGAGAGCTACACTGTCTTCCTCTCCCTTAGTAATGAGGAGCTACACAGCCTTACTCTCCCTTAGTAATGAGGAGCTACACAGCCTTCCTCTCCCTTAGTGAGGAGCTACTGTCTTCCTCTCCTTGTGTGAGAGCTACACGGCCTTCCTCTCCCTTAGTAATGAGAGCTACACGGCCTTCCTCTCCCTTAGTAATGAGAGCTACACCTTCCTCTCCCTTAATGTGAGGCTACACTGTCTTACTCTCCTTAGTAATGAGCTACACGGCCTTCCTCTCCCTTAGTGTGGGAGCTACACGGCCTTCCTCTCCCTTAATGTGGGGAGCTACGGCCTTCACTCTCCCTTAGTAATGAGAAATTTTGGCCTTCCCTCTCCCTTAGTAATGAGGCTACACTGCCTTCCTCTCCCTTTAGTAATGAGGAGCTACACTGCCTTCCTCTCCCTTAGTAATGAGGAGCTACACGGCCTTCCTCTCCCTTAGTAATGAGGAGCTACACTGTCTTCCTCTCCCTTAGTAATGAGGAGCTACACTGCCTTCCTCTCCCTTAGTAATGAGGAGCTACACTGCCTTCCTCTCCCTTAGTAATGAGGAGCTACACTGCCTTCCTCTCCCTTAGTAATGAGGAGCTACACTGCCTTCCTCTCCCTTAGTAATGAGGAGCTACACTGCCTTCCTCTCCCTTAGTAATGAGGAGCTACACGGCCTTCCTTTCTCCCTTAGTATTGAGGAACCACAGCTTCCTCCCCTTAAGTCATGATGAGTTACATGGTTACTTCTCCCTTTCGAAAGTAAAATTGAATGTGATCTCCCTAAGTTTGTGTAATTCCTCAGTGCTCATTGGCAAGGGGTTTTTAAGTGGTTTTCTTTTCTTGTGTCATATGGAGTGCTTCAACTCATTTGCTGTAAAATGGAAACAGGTAGCGCATTTGTGTTTTGTTTCATTTAATTTATATTATTGTCTTCCGGCTGACTGTGGTGGCGACAGGAAAATGTTATTGATGATATGGCAAGAGAAGGTGGCAGGCTGTTTGGTTAGATAGCAGGTGAAGGTGACTGGTTGACTGGTGAGGTGGCAGGTGAAGGTCACTGGCTGGCTGGTGAGGTGGTAGGCGAAGGTCACTTGCTGGTTGGTGAAGTGGCAGGCAAAGGTCATTGATTGGCTGGTGAAGTGGCAGGTGAAGGTCATTGGCAGGCTGGTGAGGTGTCAGGCAAAGGTCACTGGCAGGCTGGTGAGGTGACAGACAAAGGTCACTGGCTGGCTGGTGAGGTGGCAGGCGAAAGTCACTGGCAGGCTGGTGAGTTGGCAGGTGAAGGTCACTGGTTGGCTGGTGAGGTGGCAGGTAAAGGTCACTAGGTGGTTGGTGAGGTGGCAGGTGAAGGCCATTGGCTGGCTGGTGAGGTAGCAGGTGGATGACTGGGCAGGTGGATGACTGGCTGGCCGGCGGGGCAGGTGGACGACTGGCTGGGCAGGTGGATGACTGACTGGCCAGCTAGGCAAGTGGACGATGCTAGTGGCTGGCTTGCTGACAGGACAGGTGGACACTGTGACTCTTTATTTCAGTATCCAAGTAAAGGTGTTAGTATACAGTTCTATTTTTGGTTTATTTTCAATGTTTTATTGATGCCTATTTGGTCTAACATGATAAAAAAATTGTCTCTACATAGAAAAAAAAAAGGCCAGTCCTCATCCCAGTTCAGACCTTTCTTGTGCCTAATTGTATGACTGACAAATACAGTAAATAATTATTTTAAAAGGTAATTTGGATATTTTTTTATTTTCATTGCTTCTGGGGTCACTGCAGTGATTGTTCTTACATTATGTACAGTCACAATCCAAAGTTTCGACACCCCCCCCTGGCTGGGTGTTCGCCGAGGCCAGGGTTGAGGTGAGGCTGGGTAATCAGATGCAGACTAGTTCAGCAATGTGGTAACGAGGCACTACGATGGTGAGGTTCACATTCCACCACCACAACACTCCGAGACTCATAGTACACGAGCACAGGAAGGAACTTATTCCGAACTTTGACATGGCATGAACGTGCATAACAAATGCATTCATAACCTTGTTGCCACACAAACAATAATATGTTAAGATTGGAGCATGAAAAACTTTGCCCGGTACCAAAACACTGGCTTGGAACCACTAGATGCGAGTCCTCGTATTACACATGAATCATCAGGGCAGCATATATAAAGGGTTGAGAACAGCCCAAGTTTCTCATGCCTCACTCCTAACTTGCTATTGTTATGTGTGCCAACAATGTTATGAATGAAATTTTGTTATGCAGGTGCATGTCACGTCAAAATTCGTAAAGATTTCCTTCCATGCTCGTGTGCTTTGAGTCTCGGAGTGCTGTGGTGGTAAAATGTCTGCGTTCAATCACCCAGCCTTACCTCAACCCTGGCCTCGGTGAACACCCAGACAAGGGGGGGGTCAAAATTTCGATTGTGACTGTACCTTCCCAGGAGTGGCTTGTTCAAGTTATTTAGTAATAATGATAATAATCGTTATTAGTTGCCAAGAATGCATAATGAAGTTCTGAATTTACCCGGCCTTTAAATTGGGTAGGGGACCATAAATTAAAACTTATACAGCGGTCCCTTGGTTAACGAGCACAATCCGTTCCAGCAGGTTGCTCATTAACCGAAAATCTTTTTAACCGAACCCATTGTTTCAATGGGTTTTTGGGTAATTGGTTCCAGCTCACCGAAAATTTCCTAAATTGAACAAAAATGTTAGAAATTTACACTTACTTTGAGGTGTGTATGTAGAAGGCTCCTGGGTGATGATGCTGATGTGAATTTGAAGTGGGAGGTGGAGAAGGGAGAAGAGAAGGAAGTGGAAGTGAAGCATTTTACTGCTTCTTGAAAATGTCAGGAACCTCTGGACTGACAATTTCTCCACCATGAACATCCTCTCTCCTTCTTGAAGTGGAAGGCTGAGGGCTAGCGTCATCCTCTGTCCTTCTTGAAGTGGAAGGCTGAGGGATAGCATCTTGTTCCCTCTGCCTTTTATTGAAGAAAGTGTCAATTGTGGTCTGTGGGGCATCTCTCCTCCTCATCATTAACTTATGTTTAAAGTAGGAGACCATTGTGTCCTCAACATGACACAAAGTTAGTTTAGATTTTTCCACATCTGGGTGCTTTGAAGCCAGTTCCCTGAACTTCTCCCAGTGGTAAATCACATCTTTCAACTCTGAAGTTGACATATGGTCATCACTTTCCCTTTCCTCCTCACCATTGTCAGCCTCTAACATCTCATCCAGTTGCTTCAAGTCATCAGGAGTAAGTTCCTCCTCATGAGACATCACAAATTCTTCGACATCATCCTCTTCCACTTCAAGGCCCAATGACTGACCAATGGACACAATCTCCTGGTCCAACTCTGTGTCATCCTGAAATCCCTCAAAATCATGGACTACTGATGGCCACAGTGCTTTCCATGAAGAATTGAGGGATCTAGTGGAGACTTCTTGCCATGATGACAATAAATTTTACAGCCTCCGGGATGTTGAATTGTGTCTTCCAGAACTGTGCCAGTGTTAGTTCAGGATCAGCGGAAGTTGCCTTTGCTGGCCCGAAATTCTTCAAATTCTGTGCCTGAAGAACCAGGTTGATCTGTCTTTAAATGTTCGTAAATATCCCTGGCTCTTTCACAAATGAATTCAGTAGAAACTGAATCACCTTTCATCTCTTTTTCCCTAATCCAGATGAGAAGTAACCTCTCTGTTTCTGCAATTAGGGCTCTACCTTTAAACACTGGTAGATTTGTCTCTCACTTTCACTTCTTTAAATTTGTCTTTCTGTGCAAGAATTGTCGACACAGTTGATGCCGACATGCCATATTCTTGGCATAGCGCATTTGTTCTAATGCCTTCTTCATGTTTCTTAATAATTTCCTGCTTGGTTTGGATTGAAATCACTTTTCTTGATCTCTTAGACCCCATGCTGGATTCAAACAATGTCAACACGTGATATTTTAAGTTTAAACTTGCTGTAAATAAAGAATATTTTCTTTAAAATAACACTGCACTGCGCTATATATTGTCAATATGTAAAATACATTTCAAAATGACCAATAATTTGCTTGGAAACAGAAAGAAGCGTTTAGTTGAGAGAGTCTCAAGCAAGATGTTACCTCCACTGAAAACACAGAGAGACTAACGCCTGTATGGTGTGTTGGCAGGCTGGATGGCGCACATGAAACTAGTGACTTTACCTTCAATTATGTTCAATAATTGTTAAAATGACAAAAAAATTTAATATCAAACTTTTAAAATTATTGATTAGTATAAACTTCTTGATATTTACTAAAATAGTAAGGAATTTAAGCCCTAGAACCGATTACTGTATTGGCGGACTAATACTACAGCTGGTTGATCGCCAAGTGCAAGCGAAAACATGTTGAGGTCAGCTCGTAAAAAACTCGTTAATCGAGGGATTGCTCGTTAACCAAAGTTAAGAATCTTATGGGGGAGGTAACTCGTTAACCGAGGGACCACTGTACAAGTTTTTATTTTATGGATTGAAATAACTGCTAAGTTATTGTAAACTCCTAATATACAAAAGTCCTACTTTTTAAGGAACAAAGGTCCTACAATGTCATACTTTTGAAAATTGAGAATTTAGTAGACACCTTGTAATAAGTGATTTTTTTTTTAAATATAAGTACAGTCATTTCTGCTACAACGCGTGTTTTGTCAACGCGAATTGGCTATAACACGATTGGTGAATAGAAGAACGATATTTGTAAAACGCGAACGCGTGTTGGCTGTAACGCGATTCCACTCGAACGTTTTAAGTGTAATGTCGCTTGGCGCGGGGTTATGCAGTGTTTACAGTTCACGTTCGACATCACATGTTCAATTGATTCATGTGTTTTGTTTGTGAAGTGTTATTTGATAGGAACTCTATAAATTTCATCCTTTTTTTGCAAATTTATCTGTTCCTATAAATACTGCTGCTGGGGAAATTGAAGATGCCGAAGATGAAGAAGTCCAGGATGCAAAACCACGAGAGCTTCCCACTTCTCTTTTGTCTTCTATCCTGAGGGAAGTTGATAACCAGTTGGAGCTCTTGGAAGACAATGACTACAATGCAGAACGGAGCAGGATTGTAGTTCGTGGTGTTAAATCTTTTTTGGCACCTTATGAACAGCTTCTTTGTGAAAGAAGAAAAATGGCAAAGCAGCAAACATTAGATGTCTTTTTAAGTCAACCCCCAAGAAGCAGTCTGAAGACACTGAACCACAGCCATCCACTTCTTTAATTAGACGTTTTTTTCGTCCCAACCATGCAATCAAAACTGCACCTGATGATAATGATACTGATGATGACGATGACACCTCTCAACCCCCGTCTGCATGACTCCTCAACCTCACCCTTCTCCCCCATCAAGTTATATTCATATTTTTTCAAGGTTAAGTATTACATTTACTGTATGATTTCATTATTAGATATGAATGTAACATTTATTTAGACTGTGCTATCCTTTGTGTTAGGCTATCTACAGGTTGGCAACCGTTTATCCGAAATTCCGAAAACCGAAAAAAAAATTTGTGGAGCAAATTTTTTTTTTTTTTTTTGTATTAGCCCACCTGGGCACAGGTCACTGACCTACATCGGGGCCTGGGGGGTGAAAATGTAATAGTAATAATAATTATAATAATACAGGTAATAATAATAATAATAATAATAATAATGATAATACAGTAATAATAATAATAATTATAGTAAATAAAATTTTTAATAAAAAATACACAAAAATAAAATAAGAATGATGATAATAATAATAATAATAATAATAATACTGTAATAATTAAATAATAATAATAATAAAGAAATACAAGAATGAAAAAAAAGATCAAAAGTGAGAAACATGACCTAGACCTATGAATTATTATTATTATTATTATTATTATTATTATTATTATTATATTTTAGCCCCCAGGCCCCAATGTGGATCAGTGACCTGTGCCCGGGTGGGCTGATCCTTGTGTAAAAAAAAAAAAACTAACCATTCTGAAATCGAAAAATTCCAAAAACCGAAATGCATCTGGTCCCAAGTATTTCGGATAAGGGATTGTCAACCTGTACTAAATTTTTTTTAGATTTAGAGTAATCTGCATCTAACCCTATTTTCTCCATAAGCCCTGTTATTTCTATTGCGTGAATTTCTACAACGCGAGATTTTACAAGAACACAACTATCGCGTTGTAGCAGAACTAACTGTATACCTATAAAAATCAGTGGAAGTTGTGTACAGTACAGGTAAACCTCGGTAAACGATGGGGTTGGGTTCCTGAAAAACCCATTGCTAAGTGAAATGTCGCAGATAGGGAGCATTATAACATAAGGTTCAATGGAATACCGGTATGTTCCCAGGCAGTCCCCAAACACACATGTAAAAAAAAAAAAAATATATAAAATCAATAGAAAACAATTAAACGACACTCGCCACACCATTAAGAACAAGCCTGGTCATCATCACATGTCCCCTTCAAGGCTAAGGGAACTCTTGTAGGTGGAGTTGAGATGTCAATCTGACTCCCACAATGCCTCTGGGGAGTCTAATGCCACTTCACAATGTCAAGCTTTACCTCAGAGACACGGTTGTCTTGGATGCTTTGACCTTCCCAGACAATTTCAAAGTTACGCTACTCACTTCACAGTCACAAAAACAGCGCAAAATCACTCATCACAAAAACAACGAACGGTGATAACGTAAAAACAATGATCGCAGCCGACACTGCTCACATCATTTTCACAACAGAGGCAAAACATTTTACTGTAAGAAAAACACAAAAAAATATCACTTCTGTTACCATATCGCAGTTCAATCGAAATGTTAGTGCTGCTCTCTCACTATAAGAAAAAATGGCAATAAGTACAATATACAATGCTGACCGATATTCGTGGAGCAGTGCAATGGCGGATATACGATTGACAAAGAATCGAGTGCAGGGCTGTAGTGCGCGGGTTGGCATGTGGCGGAGCGCGGGTAGGGCTGACAAGTGAAGTGAGAGATGTGTGGTGCATATTATTTCCTTAAAATGTCACTGACTTGAAATAGAAAAATATAAATTGCATTGCTGGAATCCTTGTAAGACAGTGATTACTTTGAGAATATACAAGCCCTAGTTTGCACAAACCAGTGGATATTCGAAGGATATTGTTAGTCAATTTTTTTCTTAGCGTATACAGCTAGATGGTCTTAATTCGTAACCATCATTAAAGCGGAATATTGCTGAATGAGACATCATTTATTGAGGTTTACCTATACAGGTACTCCTCGACTTACGACCGACTCGACTTATGTCCGCCCGCACTTAGTAATACCAAAATGTGGTCAAATTATGTATTTTTGAGTCCAAAGTCAGTACACAGACAAAATTTTCATCTGAAATTCACTTTAAAATGGCTGGCAAGCTTAAAAGTGAGTGTTTTGTGGTGCTGAGAAGAAAAAGAGACCCAAATTTTCGATTTTCTATGTGTTATTTAAGCATTTCCGACTTACGACCTGGATGTCGGTCCCTAACCCCGTCGTAAGTCAGGGAGTATACCTGTACTTGTTAATGGTATTTAAATAAAATGTGAATGTTTTCATAGTCGACTGACTTTTTTGTGTTTCATTTTTCTTGATTGTATTTCCGTTCACTCATAAAATCCAGCATCCACCCTGGAACCGGAACCTTGTATAGCGGTACTTGTTACTGTTTCATAAATTAAAATGTTAATGCTTCTTATTTCTAACTGATAAAGCTGCATAGGAGTCAGAAATGGTTAATCAATATAGATGTGTGTGTAGCAAAAGACTGATTACTGTACATCTTAAATCATATTTATTACAGTAGGTTCTCAAATTTCGCGAGTTTTTAATTCAACGTTTTTTATTTGGACACAAAAAAAAAAACTACCCTGGTACACAATTTCAAATATCGACGGAGGAAACTCGAATTCTTAGTTGTTTGTGGTGCTAGCAGCGCCATTAGTTCCTTCCCGCCCACGCACTGAGACAGCCAGAACTTTATGGATGTGGCCCAGGATGGGCCCACATCCAACTATCCCACCTCTAGCCTCGGAATCAACCCACCATCCACCCAAGCTCAACATTGCTGTGTCTTTGGTTTGTGTGTATTTTTTTTTATAAACTTTTTCTGTGTTGTTTTTAGTTTTTATTTAACTTTATCTGTGTTATTTTCGTTGGTTTACTAGGATGTTGCTTTATTACAAATAGTAATTTGCCAAAAAATTAGGGTAAATAAGGCAAAATTTAGCCAAATATGAGAACCAACTGTATACTGTACATGACATTGAGTGTGAGGCATTTGACTGAGCATTAAACTGGACTAGACTGGTACTGGACACATCATTCTGATGACCCTGTGTCCTTGACACATACACTGTGTCAAGGACTCGGGGCACACCACAGAACCAGTGGCAGTTATTTAAGGTTCTTTACAAACCGTCTGTTCTGTGTGTTTCTATAAAAAGAGAACTAAAATTTCACACTTAATGTAAATTATGAAATACCACATGCAGTGAAGGAATCATTAATACATGGTTGCTTGTTTTCTAGCAAGCCTGTTTGACTCGCCTTTGAACAACACTGTAGCCGTCTGTATGGGAACCACTGCATTAGATAATAAGTAACCTAAACCTTAATATTCATAGCTTTAGTTTGACAATTGACTTTAATAAATTTAATATAGACCAATGATATACAGTGCAGTACTCTACTAGAATTTCTGAATATCATGACTTATATCAACTTGATAGTACACCTGTACTATGATTCCAGTGCATCCCTAGTGTATTTATCAGTGTGTAGTAAATAATATTGCACATATAGTGTATTATGCATCTGCATACAGTATTCTCTGGTATAATCTCTAATCAGTTGTTTGAGAGTACATGTTGCCAAATTGAGCAATCATACATCACACAAAGGTAATAAATAACATTGTTAGGAATGTATCTCCATACCAAATACTGTACTGTACAGTATCTTATAATGACCCCGCATCTTGGGTGAAAATCTTCCAGTAAGTTATTCTTTTATTTTCAAGTCAAATTACATACTGTATTTTATTTTTCTATTATTGAAGATGTTATAATTATGATGAATCACACAACATAAGAGGTTGATCATATGAAAATATAATATTGAATCAATAAACCTAACGAATGCGGCAATGCCTGATCCCCCCCCCCCACCCTCAGCTTGTTTTTATATGCAATGTCTTGGCTCTTGTACTTAGTAGCTCTCATTATGCCTACAGCAATTTTGATTAGACCACAGTAAGTACAGTGAGCAAGTGTTAATCTTTTTATAAGATTTTTTTTAACTTTACTCATTTCTTAAAATACAAGCTCTACATAATTTTACCCATTTCTTAAAACCCACAAGTATCAACGTTAAAGACAATATATGCAATATATATAAAACGTTCACAAAAATAAGTTTAGGTGGCGATGTGTGGCGTATTGATATGATACGTATGAAGGCAGGACTCGCACTGAGACCCGTGCCGTGCGACCCCTTCACATAGATGTTCAACCGCACATACAAAAACACAGACTGTCTGGATTGCTGCTAGATTTTCTCGACTTTTAAAAATATTTCTGGTGAATAGAGGGGCAGTCCGGAGCACTTCACAAAGTCCCAAAAAACAGCACATTGAAGTGCAGTTTATAGAGGTTTACCTGATATCTAACAAGTAAAATAAGTTGAGGTTCTTAATCTACAAGAGAATCTAGAATAGTACCAAGCCACTAATATTAACAATCTTGGGGTTTTCATACGCAAAGTTACATTATGATCTAAATTATCGCTTTAGGGTTTTCATATGCAAATTTGTGCATGAAGTAAAAAATTTAAATAAAATAATTTCTTTTGAAAATGAACCCTAGATACCCAAAACACACATTTGGCAACGTCAGCACGATCTGGTAACTATGTAGACTACACTCCAAGGTCACCACTCCCTCGAGAGACGTAGAGTGAGGGGCGATATGATCGAGGTGTATAAATGGAAGTCAGGGCTGAACAAAGGGGACATTACAAAGGTACTCAAACTATCCAACTAGGAGCAAACTCGTAACAATGGTTTTAAATTAGACAAATTCAGATTTAGGCGCCAAATAGGTAAACATTGGTTTGGAAATAGAGTAGTGGATGAGTGGAACAAGTTACCAAATATCATCATTAACTCGAATACGCTGGATAGCTTCAAACATAGGTTGGATGGATATATGAGCAATAGGGGTTGGGTGTAAATGGGACCCAATGATATAACATTGACTTACATTTCCCATGCATTTTCTTGCGACTTGTGGTGATTTCTTGTACATTACAGTGATTTCATTTATTCATAACAGTGTTGTGAGAGTTTTGAACCATGTCTCGTGTTGTTGGCGAAGATGGAAGGTGGGAAAACGTAGAAATTGCAAGGAGATTGCACAACGTGGTGATAGTGTAGTGCTTCTTGGTGCCTTTCCCTAATGAAATATTAATTCTTTCTCAAACTTTCTTCTACAGTATAACTATTTTTTTCGTAAATATGTACGCTTTAAAATGTTCATATTGGAATCACATGAAATAATGAAGGGAATAAAGTGATGTATAGTATAAACATTTTCATTAAGCATAAATTTTTTTTTGTGTTCTATTCGCGCTTATGTATAGAAATAATTTTTATCGTGATTACTTGCTGTATATACCCTGTAAGGGTTTATAGATAATTTATTTACAATGCTAATTCAAGAAATACCACCTTCTTTTCTCAAACAGCAGGAATGTATGACTCATTATGTACAATTATCTCTCATATGGCACAGTCAAGGGCGGTGAGGTGAGTAACAGGCCATGTCGAGTGTCTCGCCAGAGAGCAGCTACCCAAACCCAAGAGTGTTAAGAATCACCAGGGTGTATATCCTGCCAGCTTTAGTGTGTGTTTACTTAACCCCTGGGCTTCAGACTATGTCAGCATTCCCCCAAAAAACACATACACACATGGGTATATTTGGGAACATTTAAAAAAACAAATAAATAAAAATTCTAGTCTTACAAACTGGCCATGCATGATATTAACATGAAAAAATACATGTCCTTACCACAGGCTGGCAACACGGGCTGGGAAGAGTTGAGAATGTTCGTGAAGTGGCGTGTGTGTGATGCAATAGTACGAGGTAAATGGGGAACCAGTGGTGTAATGGTTAGCTTGCTCACCTCGTAAGCTAGCAGACCCGAGTTCGATCCCCGGGCAGGGTGAAACTATGGGCAAGTTTATTTACGCCATTTGCGTCTACTCAGCAGTAATTGGGAACCTGGATATTATTCAATTTGCGGATCGTGTTCCGGGGTAATGGTTAGCCAGTGCAGTTGGCGAGTTGTCCAGTCTTCTCGGACTATTCCTTGACACTGGGTCATGCAACTAGTTAACTTAGGGTGTGGTTGTTATGTTGGTGACAGCTTCTACACTTTAAACAATTCGAGCTTAGGTGGCCCTTGGGCTGGCCATCCTCGTTACATGAGGGGCAACCATTAGTATGAGGTAAACAACACTAATTTCTAGGCAGTATGAGGTACAGGACACTTGTTTTACTATGTTACTATATTACTATTTACAGTACCTATTTGGCAACACAATCTAGCCAGGTCTGCCCTTTTTATTCAGATAGGCCAGCGAGAGATAAAAACGTCATTTAACGTGACCCTGAAGCCTATAGTCCAAGAGCCCAGGCACTTTTAATCATGTGTCTGAGGCCAAAAGGTTTGAGGGTCGTTTCTGAATCAGAATTTTATGCTGAATCTGAAAATCCATTTCTTAATTGCCGCAGCTGCTGCGTTTTTGGAGAAAAACAGTGTTTTTTGTTGTTTTTATACCCTATTTTGGGGAAAAGTATAAAACAATGTTTTTACTTCGTGGAGTTATTAAATATCCATTTATACTAGCATGTATGGTATCAAAATAAAGATATTATGTTGTTGAACACATAGGCATTAAAAATAATACATGTAAGCTCAGTATCCATGGTTACAGGAGTGCTATTTGCCAAAAAATGAGAACATTTGTCCATTATTTCTCACGGATCCCCTAAGATACATGTATATATATATATATATCATATTGTATTATTGTTGATTGATTGAATTGTTGAAAAATATTCAAGCATAGCATGAATATATGGTTGTTGTTGTTATTTTTCTGTATTACTCCCACAGGTGGATGGGTCTGTTAACAAAACGGACAAGTCAAAACTGATGCATAAGTTGGAAGAAAGAGTGAAAAGTAGCAAACCAGTGAGTCGGGATGCATGTGCCATTGATGCAATGTTTCTCATACGAACTCTAGTCAATGTACCAGCCACATTTGGTGAAATTGCCAAACTTGTTCTGACACGGTTGTTGGGATTTGCCAAAAGGGTAGACTTTGTATGTGATTTATACAAAACCCCATCCATCAAAGATATCGAGCATGGTATCCGTGGATCTGATGCTACACATACCAACTTCATTATCTCTGGTCCTGACCAGAAGCGCCCAAAGGATTTCAATGCCTCGCTCAAGTCCGCGAATTTCAAAACAGCCCTCCTACACTTCCTTGTAAAGGAATGGAAGAGAACATCATACATTGAGCAGATCCGAGGCTACACGCTATTTGTAGGACTGGATGACAAAGCCTATCAATATGATGTAAAGGATGACAGTATTCACGTGCAAGAGGTCCCCAGCCTGGTCTGCAACCACGAGGAGGCAGATACTCGGTTGATCTGGCATGTTAAGCATATGTGCGAGTCCTACAAAGGTGGTAACATCATTATCCGGTCCTCTGACACTGATGTTCTTATAATTTTGCTTACGCATGCCCATGTCATACCAGGACAGCTATGGCTCGACGTTGGTGTAAGTACTAACAACACCAGGCGATATATAGATGTATCCCAGTTAGCTCACAGCCTTGGAGCAGAGTTGTGTGGTGCCCTGTCAGGACTCCATGCCTTCACAGGATGTGACTACACAGCTAGTTTTGTACGCAAAGGTAAAGTCCGCCCTTTGGCTTTAATGGAAAAGGAACAAAGGTTCATCGCAGCATTCGCCAAATTGGGAGATTCAGCTCACATATCATCAGATCTGTTAACAGACATGGAGGCCTTTGTTTGTAGCATGTATGGGAAGCCCAACCTAACATCAGTGAATACAGCCAGACATATGCTATTTGATCAGCATTTTGCACCAAAACAAAAATCTCAGCCTTTGCATAAAATCAAAGGAACCGACCCTAGTAATTTGCCTCCATGCAAATCTGTGCTCTTGGAGAAATTGAAGCGTGCAAATCTGGTAGCATCAATGTGGAAAAACGCAATTACCCCAGAATCGTACAAGTGGGCTCCAGAAGAAAATGGATGGCTGCTAGAGAACGGTCGCTATGTTATTAACTGGTTTGAAGGGCAACAGGTCCCAGAAGATGTATGCCTCCACATTGATGATAACGTGGGTACAGATATGGCTAATGAGGAGGAAGATGAAACGGAGTACTGTTCCTCCTCTGATGAGTCAGACAGTGACTCTGACTAATTTGTGACACTACAAATTTTATTGGAATATGTTTTGGAGACATAACAGAACAGTTTGTCTAAGTTTTCCTACATTATAACAATTAGGCCATGAGAGTCTAAGGAACATGCCTTGTTGGCGCTTTATTTAGTACACCAAATTCATAAGTTACAATTATGGTATACTGCATAAAACTGGGATTCAGTTTTATGTACACTTCTGCCTAAGGTAACCATAACCTGAGGACAGGAACTATGGGACGACATTTAACCAGATTTTTTGTCTTGGCAGCAAAATCTGACAGGGGGTGGAGAAAACTTTACTGTCAATATTCTATAGCAGTCACATACTCGCAATAAGTATTGCTATAAGTGTTATACAGAGGTTATAACCAATTTACAAGATCAGTATCACAGTGACATTATAGACGATACATCCTTCATGAGAAATCACTGACTGCACCGATTAAAGAACTGGTTTTTTTCACAAAAGAGCTCTTGTTACCATGGATACCCAGCTTACATGTATTATTTTGATGTATGTGCGTTCAAAAAGATAATATCTGTACTTTGATACCCTACATGCTAGTATAAATGGATATTTAATAACTCCACGAAGTAAAATCGTTGTTTTATACTTTTCCCCAAAATAAGGTGCGAAAACAACAAAAAACACTGTTTTTCTCCAAAAACGCAGCAGCTGCGGCAATTAAGAAATGGATTTTCAGATTCGGCATAAAATTCTGATTCAGAAACGACCCTCAAACCTTTTGGCCTCAGACACATGATTAAAAGTGCCTGGGCTCTTGGACTACTAGGAGTTAAGTTGCCTGGCAGTGAGCTTGGTTATAAAATGTGGCTTCAGAGTCAATCTTCCATTCTTGTGTTTGCAAGTATTTTTAATTTATCTTTAAAAAAAAAAGTAATACAAGTACTGTACTGTATTGTATCATAAGCTATTAAATTATAAGAGAAGTTCAAATTAAATGCTTAAAATTTTGTGAGTGTTTACAGGTAGTCATTTTCCACAAACAAGGGAAACTACTTCACTAATCCAAGAAATGATCAGATAAAGTATAACAAAAAGCTATATCAATGCATCACAAAAAAACAACACTATAGCAACAAAATAAACTTACCCTTTTAAAAGTGACTTATTGAAATCCCCGATGGTAGTCAATAGAATACAAAGTATTTTCATAAAAACTGGATATACTAAAAATGTTGTTCCTTGTATGAAGACATGTAGCGAGGTTTGTGACATGGCAGCATGAATATCACTGGTCTGGAGGGAAACACCACTGAAGAAGAAGATGGTTGACACTGCCCCATACTTGACAGTTATCTCAGGGTATATCAGTCCTGAAAATGTAAAATTTATAAATTATTTCTTATATACGATAACAAGTAAATTCACACAAGATTTATAAAAATACTATACAGTATTATACAAAACACTGCCACACAGTAGGACACAAGAAACGTGAGGACACGTGTTTTTTTTTTTTATGGGGAATAGCCCACCCAGGCACAGGTCATCGACCCACAACGGGGCCTAGGGGACGAAAAAATAAGAGTTAAAAGAAATTAAAAATATATGAGAATAAGAATGTATTAATCTACACCACGAAGATGCCGGAAAACCAGAATTTTTAAGTTAGACAGATTGTAAGAGATGGAAACACAGAAGGCAGAGCATTCCACAGTTTGGCTGTGTGAGGAAAGAAGGATGTACTATAACGGGTTATTCTAGTGTGACCGACATCCACACAGAAACGGTGGGCACCGCGGTCAAGACGAGTATCCTTATAAATTTGCTTTACTTTAGTAGTTGTGCAAGTATATTGGATTAGGTTAGGTTAGGTTAGGCTAAAGAAGGTGAGGTTTGGTTAGTTAGTTTAATTTACTGTACAGTGGTCCTTCGGTTAACGAGCACAATTCGTTCCAGAAGGTTGCTCGTTAACCAAGAAACTCGTTAACCGAAACCATTGTTTCAATTGGTTTTTGGGCAATTAGTTCCAGCTCACCGAAAATTGCCTAAAATCAACAAAAAAGGTAGAAAAGTACTCTTACTTTGAGGCGTGTATGTAGAAGGCTCGATGATGATGGGAATTAGAATGGGGGTGGAGGAGAGGGGAGAAAAGAAGGCATTGGAGTGGAACAGAAGTCACCCCATGGTGCCATTTCACCAATATTTTAGTTCTCTTGGTGAAATTCAAGATTATTTTCTTTAAATCAACACTGCACTGCATTATATATTATCAATATGTAAAATAAATTTTAAGTTGACCAATAATTTGCTTGGAAACACAGAAAAAAAAGCATTTAGTTGGAGAGTCTGAAGCAAGATGTTACCTCCACTGAAAAGACAGAGACTGACGCCTGTATAGTGTGTTGACAGGCTGTTTGGCGCACAAAAAACTAGCTTCCTATACTTCAATTATGTTCAATAATTGTTAAAACGACTAAAAAATTTAATATAAAACTTTTAAAATTATTGAATAGTATAAACTTCTTGATATTTACTAAAATAGTAAGGAATTTAAGCCCTAGAACCGATTACTGTATTGGCGGACTAATACTACAGCTGGTGGACCACCAAATGCAAGCAAAAACATGTTGAGGTCGGCTCATTAAAAACTTGTTAATCGAGGGATTGCTCGTTAACCGAAGTTAAGAATCTTATGGAAGGTAAATCGTTAACTGAAATCTTGTTAACCGAGGGATCACTGTATAGTTACTTTGCTTAATTTTATGAGCCATAAATTATAGAATGTAGCAGTATCTGGTACAGTCAGTCCTCGACACAACGGGGTTAGGGACCGATGACCAGGTCGTAAGTCGAAAATGCAAAAATACATAGAAAATTTAAAATGGGTGTCTCCTTTTCTTCTCAGCACCACGAGAACTCTCACTTTTACGCTTGCCAGCTATTTTAAAGGGAATTACAAACAATAATTTTGTCAGTGCACAGCACGATCACTAACGTCGGGACTCGAAAATACGTAATTTGAAAAATATTTTATACGACCATGGCCGTTGTATGTCCGGGTTGTCGTAAGTCAAGGAGTACCTGTATTCATAAGAATACTGTATAAGAATGGAGGAAAGTGCAGCGGGCCTATTGGCCCATACTGGGCAGTTCTGTTTACACCCAACCCCTATCGCTCATATATCCATCAGACCTAAGTTTGAAACTATCCAGCGTATTCGAGTTAGTGATGATGTTTCGAGTTGTATTCTTGTACGTATTCTATACGGGAAAAATGCTTTGAAAAAAAACAAAAAAACAATGACGAGATAAATGATGGACATAGGTTTTGAACTTTGGAGTCCTAGCCACAGATAAATGGTGAAGGAGGCATAGAAGTGATTCATGTAAAAACCATTGCTCAAATATTTTTGTTAAAGGTGGAGTATATGGCTAACACCAGAAGCAGTTGTTCATTTTTCCGCAGAAGGACTTTGGATGATAGTAGTAATAAAAATTATATGACAACAAAAGAAACCTACCTAACTTCCTAGCCGGGCCCCCAACCCCCCTGGCACATTAAACAGAAAAAACTTTGATATCTGGTAACAATGAAAGCAACTTTCTTGAAGCGGCATTGTGTAATTTTACAATTTTTTTGGACATAAGAGTACTGAAAGTTCAGTTGTTCACGAAAAGAAATGAAGATCCGATGACAACAGACAACATGCATCGACACAGTATATTTTTCAGTGTTATATTTACAGTAATTAATTAATTTCTTCATTTACAAAGCACATAGAGACATGATTTTAGTATCATGTGATCAGTTTTAGCCGTGTTTACCCCGCAATTTCCTTCATCCTTCATACCCTGCCTACTACAGGTGAATTATGATTGTAGATAGAGAAAAAAATACTTATGGTAACTATTGATGACTGACCCACGGCCGATTTTTCATAGAAAACGATTATAAAAACACTGCAATTTCACTGCTTTATAGTGGACACTGTCATAGTTTGTGCAAATGTGTTACAAAGTTGTTATTTCTAAATTAAACCTCACCTATCCTTAGTTAATATGAAAAACAAGCAGCAGAAGCATTGTTAGACCTTACCAACCTAACCAAACAAATCTACCTAACTTCCTAGCCGGGGGCCCCCGGTATATTAAACAGAAAGAGCTTAGTATGATATGGTGTAATTTTACGTTTTTTGTGGATGTGAGAGCAGCCACCCATACCGAACGGTTCTTAAGCATACACAGTACACTGAGCATTGGCGTTGATCCGGCCCAGGTGGTGGAGTGTTTTGAAACACGTCAATATGATTGGCTGTTTACATCCTGGGATGAGACATCACCGCTGCATTACCGCCGACAAAATAAAGTAGTGTGCGCCTAATTATCTACCAATGAAGCATTTGCACGAGAAATGATTATCATATCAGAACTCACTTATGAAATTTAACCTAAAAAAAATATGCAGGGGGGGGGGGTCAGTCATCAATATTAACCATACTTTTAAATAAGTTGTAGTATCGTATTATTCGGATTAGCACATCTTCAAATCGCAGAGAAGCACTTACTTTTAGGTAAGTTCTACCTCATATACATTCCTCAACCCTTGAAACTTCTTGGAAATGTGTTTCTTTCAGAAAAATCGCACACTAGTGAGGAACGCCTAAGAAATAAGATCAATAAATCTCCACCTGTTTTCTACCCGCTGGGGTTAGGGCCCCCCTGGTAGGGATTAGGGTCCCCTGCAGGGGTTAGGTTAGGATCTAGATGTTTGGTTTCTGATATGTTTGGGTGTATTTTGTTTAGACCTCACCTTCGTTTTTGATGGAAAATAGCCATTTTTTATCAAAGATGCCTTGCATCTTTTTTTTTTAAAAATGACCCATTTCCCATGGAAATGAAGGTCAGATCTGAACAAACACGTCAAAATACATCAGAAATAAAACATCTCTTGAAAAATTCGAGGGTGTGCTAAAACGAAAAATTACCCTATCTATCATCCAAAGAACACTTTGAAAAATTGAATGTAATTGAACAACTCCTGGTGTTAGTCGTCTGCTCTACTATTACTGTATTTCTTGTCAATTTCATATTGTAAGAAAGCGTTTATTTATATGGTGAAATGCTGTACAGTAGGTAGTTGAGACATACAATTGGTCTTGACTATTACTAAATAAGTGGTAAGACTACTGTACTGATACCCTTGTTCTTCACATCTGCAGTCATAACCACTCCTAGGTCCGAAACATTCTCTACAAAGGCTACAGTCACACCGATCTAACATCATTATGAATTATTTTTTTATTTATTTAGGAAACAGTACGGATATTTACCTCCTTTAGAGCCCACACCAGGTGCGATATAGGCCAGGATGATCACTAAACACATGGTGTACATAAACCAGTGTCTGGTGAAAAAGGTTTTAACACTCATCTCATTGTTAGATAGAGTCTTCACACGTCAACAATATTCCTTTTAAACGTGTCAATAACCACTGTGTTGACACATCAACTAAGATGGGAAACTAACTTAACATTTTTATTAACAAGTTTCATCTTTTAATGTATGACTTAGTCATATTTCTAGTAGTTTATTTTTAGGAGAGTAGAAATATTAATAAAATAGTACGTATGTATAACCATAGAGTACGTTTTTCTTCTTGAGGCTTTAAATGGTTTAGATTCAGTTTGTTTATATATAACTACCACCATCGCTTTAAATATAAAACTACTCACGATCAAACACCAACTCCGTGAAGCCCGAACCCTTACATACACTTGACATATTTTACTATATGGCTCTATCAATTATGAACAATTTATTTTCTAAAGTACAGAGATGCTCACTGTCTTGGGTCCAGTTTTACTACAGGAGGAAACTGAGGTACCTAGAGAATAACTGCGATGTTCGGCACTGTACGCAGGTATCGAATCCGAATCACAAGTTATAGGCAAAGTTACCGCTGTATCGCCGACTCTTCGATAATGTAGTCATATTTTAACGTAATGTAACTTGATTGTTATGATATTTTCGATATTTACATTAGTTAAAATTATGGGCTTCCTCATGTAAACTCTGTTTTCTAGAAAATTCAATTGGGTTGGGGAGATTTGAGGCTGTTTCATCCTAACATTTTTCTCACTGCTCTCACTTGTATCACTACTTTCAGTGATCGGTCTATAACGACGCCTAGATCTACAGTATACAGTATTCCTTTTAACGGTATCCATAAAAGTATTATTCACAGAATAGTTGTGATTAGGATACCTTGTCAATCTACTAGTGTAGACGCTTAGGTTGTGGGGTTATGTGATATTTGGTTCACACTCAGGATGGGATGGAGAAAGGAAACTCACAATGTGCTCTCTGTATACATATTGTATTGGATGTACAGTGCAGCTTGGTGCTGGGAAGTGGCAGCGTGGTTACAAGCGTGAAGTAGAGAGAGCTGGTTGGTGAGGGTGCTCAGAGGAGGACCAGCTTGTGGGTCGCCATGGTCGCCGGTGGGAGCGAGGGCCGCCAGGCAGGAGCTGAGGAGGTGGTGTTGCTTGAAGACTGGCTGTAGGTAGAACGAGTGGTCACCACGAGGTGTGTGGGTCGCCATGGTCGCCGGCTGGAGCGAGGGCCGCCAGGCAGGAGTGAAGGGTGTTGCTTGAAGACTGGCTGTAGGTAGAAAGAAGTAGGTCACCACGAGGTGAGATCTTATATAGCGGAGGTAGGCGTGGCTTAATAGTTGACCTCCGTCATGTAAGGCGGCGCTGGTTGACCTAGACCACGAGGCATACACTGGGAATTCACGGGTCGGCTACTCAGCGACAAAAGCGTTTAAGAACATAAGAATGGAGGAAACTGCAGCGGGCCTATTGGCCCATACTGGGCAGTCCCGTTTACACCCAACCCCTATTGCTCATATAAGCATCCAACCTATGTTTGAAGCTATTCAGCATATTCGAGTTAATGATGATATTTGGTAACTTGTTCCATTCATCCACCACTCTGTTTCCAAACCAGTGTTTACCTATTTCCCGCCTAAATCTAAATTTGTCTAATTTAAAACCATTGTTACGAGTTCGCTCCTGGTTGGATAGTTTGAGTACCTTTGTAATGTCCCCTTTGTTTAGCCCTGCCTTCCACTTGTACACCTCTATCAGGTCGCCCCTCGCTCTACGTCTCTCGAGGGAGTGCAAATTAAGATGCTTTAACCTGTCTCTATACTCAAGGTTCCTAATGCCCGGATTAGTCTTGTCATTCTCCTCTGAATTCTTTCCAAGGATTCTATATCCATTCTGTAATACGGTGACCAGAACTGAACTGCGTAATCCAGGTGTGGTCTCACAAGAGCAAGATACAGTTTTAGGATGACCTCGCTAGTCTTGTAACTAACACTCCTTTGTATGAACCCAAGTACTTTATTAGCCTTGTTACGAGCAAAAACACATTGTTTACTTGGCTTAAGGTTCCTACTTATCATTACTCCTAAATCTCTCTCGCAGTCGGATTTCTCTATGGCATCGTTGTTCATCTGGTATCTGGTTTCCCTGTTTCCATCTCCTATACTGAGTACTTTACATTTGTCCACGTTGAATTTCATCTGCCATTTTTCAGACCATTCGAAAAATTTGTTTAGATCTTCCTGTAGTTTTGCTGAGTCCTCGTCAGATTTAATAACACGTCCTATTTTAGTGTCATCAGCAAATTTACTTATGTTGCTGTCTATGCCGATATCTATGTCGTTTATGTATATAATAAATAATAATGGTCCAAGCACTGAGCCTTGGGGAACTCCACTAGTGACGTTGCTCCAATGCGATTTAGTGCCGTTTATGCTCACTCGCTGTTTCCTGTCCCGTAACCACGCCCTAATCCATTTATGGATATTACCTTTGATGCCATGCGCTTCTACCTTTCTAATTAGTCTTTCATGGGGGACTCTGTCGAAGGCTTTGCTAAAGTCTAGATATACCACATCATAATTGTGCCCCTCGTCCACCGATTCGAAAACTGATGAAAAGAATGTTAATAGATTAGTTAGACATGAACGTCCACTTGTAGCTTTTCATGCTGTAAATCATTGATCAATCGGTGCTTCTCCAGGTGATTTCGAACAGAGTTTGGAAATGATTGTTTCCGGTATATTCACTATTGATGTTAGAATCGATTGGCAGTTAGGAGGATAGTGATCTATCCCCATCTTGAAAAAATCGGTATTACATCTGGCTATCCTCCAGGATTCTGGTACTACAATCTGTTTTTATGACACATGTTAAACAACTTTGGCTAAGGAATACTAGTTTTTCCACATTCCTTTAATACTCTGGCAAATATCTCATCGGGACCAGGTGACTTATTAGGCTTTAGTTTGTCTATTTGCTTACTAACATCGTTACTAGTCACTATTATCTCACTTAATTTATTTTCTTCACTATCTCTGACTAGAGTCGGTGCCTCGGGTATCATGTTTAAATTTTCGGTGGTGAAAACTGTTGAAAAATATTTATTCAAATTATTGCTCATTTCTCTGTCGTTATCAGTGAGCTCGCCGGTGTCTGACCGTATTGGTCCAATCTTTTCTCGTGTTTTAGTTTGATACATTTGGTAGAATCCTTTGGGGTTTGTCTTTGCCTCCCTTGCTATCCTTACCTGTGGGGAGGAATCCACTACAAAGGTAATCCCGTAAAAATTTCATGTTAATTTTTGACACCATACATCGTAATAATATTTATAAACTATGTTAAGGAACTGTGGTGTAATTTTTTCTGAACGGTTTATTATAAGTTTTATGCCATTAAAGAAGTTTTATCAAAGAGCGGCGTAATGAACCACAGACGTATTACCATTAAGTCCTAAGTAACTTAAAACATGACTAATAACCTATGAACATGTAGTATTATATGATTACAATTTAACATAATATATTATGAATGCTGTTATAATATCTTAAGTGTGTTACAAACATGGCTGCTCATATATGCCATCCTGTCTCTGGCAAAGAAGAGATTGCAGTAAGTAAAATTAATTGCTAAAGACAAATACTGGAAATTAAACATATACTTATTACCATTATCTGAAAAGCTTAGAACCACCGTTTTATATTTATTAAAAGTTTGTAGTGTTATACATCATGTGTATACAAGTCACAAGTTATTATTTACGACATTGCTTCAGTCCTCGTCATCAGAGTCTTCTGTGTACAACAGATTCCTTCACCTTGTTTAAGGCATTTCTCATCATCTGCTTGACAGTTACACATCTCGGTGCATGTCATGCTATTCTTTCTGATTCTTTCTGTATGAACATGACAATGATCCACATTTCCTGACGCCACATCCACATTTAACAAGTTCTGTGATTGCTTCTGGAGCTGGTGGTTGGTCTGATATTACTAGTATGAAACAGTCATTGTCAATCTTCCAGCCATGCTCTAATTGTGAAAGCATTTCACTGTCTGCATCACAAGACCACAGAAGAGCTTGATACCTTCCTCTCAATATATGATACTTTAGAGTTGCTGCAGTCGCTGGTAGTTCTCCAGCTTCTGCCTGCGTTATCTTGAAGAGATGCCATCTAAGTTTTGACAGTTTAGTGAAAGTCATTCGTGGACAGTAGAGCTTAAATACAAATTCCTCTAGACCAATATACATGTCTGCTGGAGGGCATTTGGTCTACTCAGCATCTTGAATGCATCTAGGACTTTTGTGTTAGATTTCATCAAAGTGCTCCAACATGCTTTCTTTCCTTTGCCAACAAATTTTCCAATGCAGTCAGATCCTGTGAAGGCATGGAAACCTGTAAGGCTCTGGAATGTCTGGCCCAGTAGCATCATATATGCATTTGAAAGAAACAATGTGTCGTCGCTCACCAGTTCCTGTTATCATGCTTGCATTTTCTCCAAGTTGAGACTGCTTTGATAATATGCCTAGAACAAACACGTCAGAGCCTGGTGACATGATATGTACAGTGCTGCCTTTCTGTGATGCATATATGGCATGAATGATGAGCAGAGCATCTGCTTCCTCTTGGTTACTTTTCTACTGTTAAACATTTTCACCATTTGATTGCACCGTTCTTTATTGATAGCACAGATGAGGTTTTGCTTGAGTGGAACAAGCAATGCTTTGTTTCCTAGATAGGTGGTCAGTGGTGATTTTGTCTTGTCGTTGGTGACTAACTTCTTGAGAGACTTTAATCTGTGTTGAATCTGTGATTTCATAGCTGTATGCTTTTGCTTCCTTGCCATAGCGTCGGTTTCTTGTTCTTTGTTTAGCGAGTGGCCTACGTCATAGCGATCAAAGACAAGGTGCAAAGCAGCATAACTTTTTCCCTAGCTGATAATGTTTTGATGAAGTGGTCTGCAAACTCTGCAATTTTTTTACAAAGTTGATAGTTCGTGAGCTCATGCCATGTCATCGATGATGAGAGTCTTATGACATGGTTCATTTTGAGGATCTGCAACGCTTTGAACATCAGTAGACTCTTCACTTTTTGGAGCTGCTTCAAGGAGACCCATGAGCTTGCTTTTGTCTTAGCAAACAAGGACAGACCCATCTGGGGGGAAGAGAGATCTTGGCAGACAAGTATATCTGCCAATCGCCTCTTGTAGATGGATTTCATCACGGGATCTTGCGATGATTAGCAGTCTAGCAAGCAAAGATCTGTCCTGCTTAAGTTCTATAACCTGTGGAAGTAATTTGATGGTTGAAGTCTTGTTTGCTGCTTTCTACAACAGAAGATTAACCATGGACATCTTTTCCCAGTTGCTTACTGGACCAACAATGCGTTGCTTGATAAAATTTTCGTAACTGTGTTTTCCATCTTAATAGTTTTATTATTATTATTTTAATTTTTATTTTTTATTTTATTTTTTTTTTACGGGAATTAGCTCGCCCGGACACAGGTCGAACGGGGCCTAGGGGGCGAAAAAAATAAGAATAGAAATAAATTAAAAATATAAAAGAAAAAGGATATGTTAATCATGTCATGCTTGATATTTTTGGTAATACAGCCTCAGTTACCAAGTTTAAAAAAAAAATCCTGACAAAATGGATTACAGTCAACAATAACATTGTGCGGCTTCTGTACATCAGCATATTGGCGGCTGACAGCTGTAGAGAGCTCATGTGTTTTGTTCTTTTGTAATCTTTATGATTTTGATATTTTATGTAATGAACTTAATTTAAAAACCCAAATGGTATTATTTGATCTTTTGTCACCTAGATACTCAGTGCGACATGCCTCTCAAACGATTTTTTTCCTCTCTTACTTCTCTGGACAAATACGACCTTAAATCCCACCAGAAAAAAATACACCATTTATTTTCTTAATCTACAGGTTCCAAGGTTTAAAATGATGTCTGGTGTCAAAAATTAACATTATTTTTTTACTGGACCACATATTGCTACATAAGCGCCTACACTATACTGTACCACCATTTGAACAGCTTGTGCTATTTTCTGCCTGGTTGCGACATGTCGTACGCAATTTTGATAATATGACTATTAAAATTTCTTCGATATCATTAATGTAGATCAAAAACAAGGTGAATATTTTAGTACTGTACAGGGTATCAAGTATAAGGAAAACAACATTATTAATCCTCATTTTAATTCCATAACATAATATACACAGATTGTCATGCACGAGTAGCAGTAAGTTAACGCAATAACAAACACTTGACGTCTATCAGCTAATAACAAGCTAAGCTCCCCTCCTCCTTTACAGCTATACAGTACTTCTCTTCCGCCCATCATACTGTTAAACCAGGAATATTCTTTACTGTTAAATTAGATGAACTATTCAGTCACTTTGGAAGCATAATGTGTTGTCTATGGTAGACCCTGCTGCCACATGGCATCATAAAAATTGTGACCAAGTCCCAGGTTGCTGATCTGACTTTCTGCCTCATTTACACACAATTGCAGGGTCTCAATATTATTGTTTCACCTACTATTGAGAACACAACATACATATTTTGTTTCTCACTTTTGATTTTTTTTCATTTTGTATTTCTTTATGGTTCTTTTTTAATATTATTATTACATTTTCGCCCCCCAGCCCCTGATGTGGGTCAGTGACCTGTGCCCGAGTGGGCTAATCGCTGTAAAAAAAAAAAAAAAAAACGAAAAACAACGGTTAGACAACCATAAGCTATGCTTCTTTTCCTTTTATAACCTATATCCAGCTATGCTTCAACCTCATTATCTACATCAGTTATACACTTCCATCCATAGTTATACATTAGCTTTACATGCTAGCTCTTTCACAGCTATACCCTAGATATACATTCCCACGTTCAGCTATGTATCGGCATCAACTATACATCCTAACTATTTATCTATTTTGTACATTCGCCCACAGATATGAATCCAATTCGCAGATAAGCATATGGAATAAACCACAACTTACAGGCATACATTCCAAACACAGCTAACATCAGCTATGCGCCCCACACCCACAATATACTGCACACCCACCCTTCAGCTATACTGTACACCCCACACCCACAGCTATACCTTACACTCTACATCCACAGCTATACCTTCCCCCACCCATAACTATACTGTACACCCAACTCCTACAGCTATACACCCCACACCCACAGCCTATACTGCTACACCCCACACCAACAGCTATACTGTGCACCCACAGCTATACTGTACCCTTACCACAGCTATATACCCCCACACCTGCAACTATACTGTGCACCCACAGCTATACTGTACACCCCATACCCACAGCTATATACCCCACACACCTACAGCTACTGTGCACCCACAGCTATACTGTACACCCTAAATCCACAGTTACACCTCCCACCCACAGTTATACACTCCACACCCACAGCTATACAGTACACACAACAACGACTACTACCACTTCACACCTACTGCTATACATTCCACACCTACTGCTATATACTTCACACCTACTACTATACACTCCACTCCTACTGCTATAAACTCCACACCTACACTTATATACCCCACACCCACAGTTACACACACCACACCCACAGCTACACTGTACACAGCTATGCACCCCATACCTATTGCTATACACCCCACACCTACTACTATACACCCCACACCTACTACTATACACCTCACACCCACAGCTATACACCCCACGCTCACAGCTATACATCCCCAGCTGCAACTATACACGCCACACCCACAGCTATACACCCACAGCTCTCATCACCTAGCTATATTCGTCCTCGTCGGTAGAGGGTCGCTTGGTGGGGCTGGGGGTGCGGGTGTGGGCGGAGGGTGGGCGGCGGGCGATTGGGCGGGCGTGTGGACGATGGTTGTGGGCATCGTCAGCTAATGCTCTCAGCTCCTCTGACATATCTAAGAAGCCCTGGTCCACGTGCATCCTGCAGTGAGGGTGGAATAGCATAAGGAAATATTTCTGAGTGATTCACTTATTACACACCTTACTAATATTTTATGCTGGATATCAAAATATTCTGATTGGTCAATTATCACGATGATTTTGTCAGGGGCTCTGTGTGGCTTACTCGTAGGATGATATTGCCGAAAATTCTAAGTGATTAATTAATATAATATTACTGCTAGACGAAAAACATTTTAATTAGTCCAACAAGAAATTTCAGGTTGTAGGGTGTTTATAAATATATGAATTTCTACCAGCTGGAGATGGTTAGGTTTATGGGTAACTATTGAAAATTGCAATCATATTTATGTTTGTTGGTAGAGTGTGAGCAACCACCGGTGTAGTTAGGAAAATAATGTACATCGTGAAATACAGAAACTAGGGCGTTAAATCTGGAAATATGGGGTTGAAGTTGACTGAGGAAGAAGAAATACACGAACAAAAAATATTCGGGAATATGGTCAATATATCAGGATAAAATAGAGTTAACCCATTTACCGTAATATGGATTCAACTAGAAATATAAGGGGCTGTTTAAGCAAATCAAGTAGAGTTGCCAAAACTATGTTACTTAAGGAAATGGATAAGCAATAGGATGTTCCCTGACCTGGGGGAGGAGTCCATCCTGTAGTTGGGAGTCCCTGAAGGGTGTCGTGACGGGGACCTCAGGGGCGGGGAACGGCTGGTCAGAGTCCTCGCGCTGACACACACACAGATAGAAGAAATGAAACGAGACATTAGTTGGTGGGAAGGGAGGGAAAGATAGAAGGAATAGGAGAAGGGAGGGTGGTAGAAAGGTAAACAAGGGTGGAAATGAGGGACAATGAGACAGGGAAGGATGAAACAGGCTAGAAGGGGAAAGAGGTGTTAGTTTTATAGACGACTTGGTGAGGAGAGATGGAGGAAAAGGGGGTTGGGTAAGAGAAAACAAGGGCAATTTAATATACGAACCTCCAAGAATCCTGATCCTGACTTGTTAGGGGTCACGTGATGGTAGAGTTGACCTACACCATCTTTAGGACACGTTGGCTTATCAAGTACTCAGCTTATAGTCACTTCATCTTCACCTCTTGTTATTACCACCCTTCTTCATCCTTCCATCCTCATCATCCAATCGTTATTATCCCGTTCTTATCACTTCATCCTCATCACCCCACTCTCCCCACTCCATCCCCACCCCCTCCCCTACCTACCTGTTAGGCCTGGAGGGGCCTGTGAGCTCGTCGAGGCGTCGTGAGAGATCTGTGAGTTCCCTGTGAGCACCCACCATCCGTTCCAGTCGACAGATGGCCTCGTAGTCGCCCTCCACGCCGGGCTCACCGTCCACCCCTACCAGGTCTACTACTGTCCTCCGAAATTCCGTCAGCTGGGGGGTGGGTTAAAGAACGTAAGAAGGTGTGGGAAGAGTAGGTGGGATGTAAGAGGGTGTCACTATACGGGGAAGGTAATACGAATAGAGTCTGTGTAAGTCGGTGTATCTGAGTGTAAAATATGTACGGGAGAGGTAGTTTGAAAGAGTGTTAGTAGGTGTAGAGCTTGTAGGGGGTGTGTGTAATGTAAAGAGTGTATTAAATTGGTGTTTTCGAGTGTAAGAGGGAGCAGGAGGGGAAGTGTGCCAGAGACTACCGCTGGTTTTAACAGGATTAAGGTGGAACAGAATAAATATGAGCGAATATACGAATAGGTGGCTGTAAGGTATTGATAGTGTGTAAGAGGGCATAGATAGAGGTGTGTGTGTGATGGGGTGTAGCTGAGTGTAAGGTCACTAAAACACACTAGAAAAATACAGAAACTACCTCACTCTTACCCTTCTAGCCATCTTTTTTAAGGAAAACAAAACTTAACAAGAAAAGCACTCACAAACAAACCCTTCCACTCTCGCCAAACTCTTTCCCCTCCACGGCTCAACTCACGTTACTCCATCTTCATCCACCCTTACCATCCACTGACCCATTCCTCCTCCACCCACCCCTGCCCCACATCTTCACCCACCCACGGCCCCCACACCTCCACCCACCCCCCCACCCCTCCACCCACCCTGCCTCACATCTTCACCACCCAGCCCCACCTCCACCCACCCACGGCCCCACACCTCCACCCACCCCTGCCTCACATCTCCCTCACCCCCACACCTCCACCCACCCCTGCCCCCACATCTTCACCCACCCCGGCCCCACCTCCCACCCCACCCCCACCTCCACCCACCTGCCTCACACCTTCACTCACCCCCTACCCCACACTTTTACTCACCTGCTTTTCCCTCCTAGTGAGGTCACGGACGGCCTGCTTGGTGAGGGCCAGGTCGTGGGTGAGACCCTCCAGGCTAGACTCGTTCAGACGTCGCTCCTCCATTACGTGGTCACCGTGGGCCTTCACCTGTACGAGGGAGGGATGGAGGGAGGTGTAAAGTGCTAGCTGGTTTTATCATGCGATGTCTGGTGTTTCGTGTGTTGATTAATGTCTTTGTTATATGGTATTTTTTTTTTTTAGCAGCGCGCGCTGTATGATGCATGCGTGCGTGCGTGTGTGTGTGTGTGTGTGTGTGTGTGTGTGTGTGTGCGTGTGTGTGTGTGTGTGTGTGTGTGTAAAATTTAGCAGCTCTTAACGTTAATAAAAAACAAATACGACAGTACTTTTTCTCTGATATGTCTTTCATACAGACTGGTAATATGTGTACTTAGGGACACGAAGTATCCTCACCCTTCACCCAGCATCTTCAACCTCACCCCAGTACCCTTACCCTCCACCTTCATCCTCCATCCTACCCCTCTACCTTTATCCTCCACCTTCCTCCCAGTACCCCCACCCTCCACCTTCATCTAGCACCCACTACCCTCCACCTAGTACCTCTTCTCACCTGTTCTTTAAGATGAGATCTTCTTCTGTTGGCGTGACCTGATGGTGTCCAGCTCATTGATCTTAGTGGTCAGTTCCTCGATCTTCTTCTGTTGCTGAGCGGCGCGAGTCTGAGAGCGAGAGGAAGAAATTAACTAAGGTAATGAAAGTCTCAGTGTAATTTGGGCGCTACTTTCGACATTATTCTCGTCATTATTAAGTATTAACCATTGAATTAGACAATGAGTTGAGTTTCTATATCGTCATTTACGAGACAGATTTAACTCAGGAATCTTTGGAAATCCACCTTTCTGTCGTAGCTTAATTTTAAGTGGGCCAGATAAATGTCATCTGGTAGCTACACTTTCGGGAAAAAATGAAATGTAAGTTTTTTAATACTAGTACGGGTATTATTACCTGGTGGGAATTATTACCTGCTAAAATGTGACGAGCCAGAGGAGATGGGAAATAAACAAAGGGTGAGAGGAAAAATGAGAAAGAGAGAACATGACCCCAAACACTGACCTTCTCATCGACTGCGTCTGTGAGTTGAGACTTCAGGTCCCTCAGCTGAAGTTTGGTCTCAGACAGCTCACCGTTCAATCTTTCCACCATACGACACTGACGCTTATACCTGTGTCGGGGTTCCTGTGATTAACCGCTGGGAAGGTACAACTGTTCTCTGAATATCTGTAACCCCGCCACAGTGCTTACAACCTCATCACAGCGCGTACAATCTCCTCACAGTACCTATAGTCTCGTTATATCACTTATAACCTCCCATAACATTTACAAGTTCCTTTCCACAATATCAGAACCATCTCTACAAAATTTCCACAATCCTAACACCTCACTTCCTTCTACAATACAGATATCCTCCTTAAACTCTGTGCGTTAAAGGACCTCACTTGGCAATCAGATCGTCCCTCTCCTCCTCCAGGTGTCGGGAGGCCCTGGCGGCATCCTCCGTCAGCGCCAGTTTTCGTCGCAGCATGTCTACGTGTAGGTCCTTCCTCTCTACCGCCTCTCATAATCCCTTCACCTTCCTCTGTAGCTGGTACACTGTAGTTGTCTGTGGCGAGGCAGAGGGAGAGGTGAGAGACAGGAGGGAGAACTGGGAGGCGAGGGAAGGGGGTGGTGGGATGTAGAGTCGGGAACAGTAAGACATGAAGAAAAACGGTGAAGTGAGAGAAATAAAGGGTTGGGATGTGCGGGGGAGGAGGTAAGACATGACAAGAAAAAGAGATGAGGGACGAGAGTGGTAGGGAGTGAAGAACGGGGGAAAGAGATGTGGGATATAAAGATGGATAGGCGAGGAAGAGGCATGCCGGGGCATGGAAGATGAGAGAGAGGGAGGTGGCATGTGGCGGAGGGCCAAGGAGGGGTGACATGTGAGAGAGAAAAGACAAAAGAAGGGAGGGAGGAAAGAGGTGAGATAGATCAACTGTACTCAGATAAACAACAGATTATCGACACTGTCCATATACTTGAGCTGCTTCATATGGTTTCAGACTGTCTCGACATACGCCTGAGTACCATATGAAGCGGCCCTCACACCATCGTTCACCTGTGTTATTACCATCCATCATTAAATTTTTTAATAAATAAATTAAGTACTACGGGAGACTCATTTGTCTTTATATTATTTATCTGTCGGAATCCATTTATTTATTTGTTTAATAATTTATTTATTATTTCATGTTTCATTTATCAATCGTGTTGTCGTTTATGAACTACTTATCTATTTGTTACTTTATCGTTTATATATTATTATTATTATTATTATTATTATTATTATTATTATTATTATTATTATTATTATTATTATTATTATTATTTTAGAAAGGGCAGACATTTTCCAGATGGCATGGGCGTAACAACACTGGAGTTGATGTAAATGAGGTCTTCTAACATGCAGGTGAAGCTCCTCGTCGTGTGTGTTTCAGGCGACAACTCTAACAGTCTGTTGTACTGCCCTGATAAAATCCTTAAGGTGCCATTAAGGATATTTATCATGCAGGAAGACGTTTTAAAGACACATAATATATTTGTCATGGTAGAAAGATCCTGATAGGAAGGAACTTTGATGAGAGAAGAGATTCTGAAGCTTTAAGTGTGCTTGTTATGAAACCAAGATCTCAAGTCTCTAAACATTCTTGAGGTTAACTGAAGACCTTATGTAGTGTAGTGGTCCTTGTCAACAAAGGAGTGTTGTAGTGAGAGACCGTAGTCGCTTTCCACAATATTGGAGTTGTTATTATCAAGTGAAACCAGACTTTCTAAGAGAGAAAAGTGACTTTGTGTTGACAGAGGAAAGAAGAAGATGGCGAGAGAAACAATTTGCCTAGGATCTATGAGCATCGTACATATGCCTTGACCAGGTGTGACACAAGCTTGTAAGTCCTACACAGTATGAGGGGCATTACAGTTCTGTCTGCTACTGGGTTGTATTTTACCTTCTCGGAGTATTTATCATCCCTCAGCGAGCCCTGAACAAAGATTTCAGACATATTATATGCGTTTTCTTACACTCAGTAAATGAATTAGTACATATTAATCTTTAAGAACATATAAATTAATTAATTTTATGGTGACAGAGAGAAGCGAGTGCATGATGCAGCAATACTTTTTAAGTTTTTAACACCAAACTCGTAGTCAGAAAGTTTATTTAGACACCAGTGAGAAAACATGTAGTAGGTTATCATAGTATCATAGAGGTACTTGTTATATGCAGTACGGTATGTACTCAAAAACTACTTATCGCTTTATGGAAGAACTTAAATGATACTTAGAGAAAAGTAACGAGAGCTTTTAAGCACGCGATGAGAAATCTATCCAAGGCTACTTATTATGATATAAGTGAGGTAGTACGCAAAGAACCTTTGAGACGTATAGATACTCAAACACTACTTAATGCATTTGGAGAGAACTCATTGAGTTCTGGATGAGAAAAAAGGTAGCTTAAGATTATCTGAGACAAGAGACATGGTCAGCTTCACCTTGTCGACGATCTTCTCGCCCTCCAGCTTGGCCAGTTGTTGACACCTACAGATGATCATCTCCACGTCGTTCGTCACCTCCTGCCCCATCTCCGCTAGCCCCAGGGCCTCCACCACCCGCCCCAGCACCCGCCCCGCCTGTAGGACGACACACACCAACCACGTACAAGGAGGAGGACATGTAAGGAGGACACACAAGGACATACAGGGGGGCATACCAGGAGGACACACAAGGACATACAGGGGGGGCATACAGGAGGACACACAGGTAGATAATACTGTACAGTTTAATATGTTTAGTCTCCAGTGACACCATCAACATACTGTAATAAGTGTTGTTGGTGAAGGAGGTGCCTGAGTATACGTAACGATAACAAACATACTCCAAAAACAAAGTGCAAGCACATGAGACGTGTCACTATAAGCATATATGTGACAGGAGTACATTCATATGGTGGATATTGTGTAATACTGTACTCGCCTAAAACTGGCATTAGTGCACTTGCTACACTCTTGGACACAACTGACTAGGCCAACGAGGCCAGCTAACTAACCCTTTCTCTCTCGATGGCCAGGTGCTCACGCGTGGCTTCTGCGGCAGCGTGGTCGGCCTCCAACTGGCGACAACGATTGGTGAGGGTGTGAAGGTCGGCGTCGGACTGGCGGCCTCGCTTGACGGCGGTTTCGTACAGTTCTGACTGGCGCCTGGTCTGCTCCCCCAGGCTGGTGACCTGAGCCGTGAGGCGCTCCACGTGCTGTGTGAGAACACCAGACATTTGTGAAGGGTGTTTAGTAACCCTGGTAGCTGAAACACATGAAAAAATAAGAACAATAACCACTCTCCCTCACACCTCACCTCGGCAGCCTCCCTGTTAGCGCTGACCAGACTCTGGATACGGTCTGTAATGGCTTGTGTCTCCGGGGCCAGGCGATGCTCAGGGCTGGACAGGAGGGCCCCCACCGTAGTGAGGAACCCTCGACTCTCAACCTCACTCTGCTGCCGACGATGTTCCGTCACCACAACTTCATCTGGACGAGGAAAATGATGATGAGGGGATAAAGGGGAAAGAAGATGGCGAAAGAGGAGTAAATGCAGTTCTGTGTTATAAGGATTGTGATGATGCTAAGCAGCTACATATGCGGAGTTTAGTTAAGAGATTAGCTACTACACTGGTTAGCTTTGGATCAGCACTGCAGTATGATGAGGAGGATGCACATAAAATGAGGCAGAGACTGGGTTAGTTAATCTTGTAGTTATCCCTTAATGCTCTAGGGAACTTAGAATCATAATCTAATACCTTAGATATTGTACCTTGAGGTCATCATATGGTGCTTTACATAGTTAAAGTGAGAAACATGGCGATCTTGGTAAGATATCGACGTAAGAACTCTTAAAAAAAATTAAGGGACAACATTTAGTGGTCTAGAACACCAAGAGTGTTCACCTTTTCATTGACTCGTGTCACACACAAAAACAAAAACTTACCTTTGGCCATCTGGAGGTGCTTCTCAGCAGAGTGCAGCTCCTCGAGGGTAACGTTGTAGGACTTGTTGGTGTTGTGGAGTCTCTCCCTTACACTCTTCACTTCCTCCTCCACCGCCCTCATCCTCGTCCTCAGGTCGTCTCCCTCCTGCAGGTCATCACATTCGGACAAAAGGACAAAGGCACATAAGTCAGGGTTATGCAGATCAGAATAAGCTAGAGGTACACAAGTCAGAACAGGTCAGGGCTACACAGGTCAGGACCACATGTCAAATTGAAAGGTTATGTCTATACGTAAGGGCGTCAGATGACTTAGGAAAACTGGACAACGTAACATGTCCTGACATCAGAGTTCAGGGTAAGAGGTCAGGTCCGTAGAGGTCAGGCTATCTATGCTTTGATGTTGTGGCCAAAAAATAAATAAATAACGGAAGTAATTCTTCGTAAGTTAGCCACCATTTTCCAGTTAAACAAGATTTATTGCAGCTAACATTAGGATAAATGTCTATAATTAAGCTCGAACCAAAAACGAATCGACTTCTCAACCTCTCAAACCTGGACCTACCTAACCAAAATTGGGGCCAATTGATTCATCGATATGCCACTAAACGTGAACCTAAAAAGGAATTACATCCCCAAGCCGGCAAAACTAACGCAGACCAACCGAACCAAATATTTGAACCAGTGATTCGATTTACTCACCCCTCCTCCTCCTCCATGTAACCACTTACGAACCTTCATTGGTATGGTTCATTGGTTCGACACCAAATTCGAATCCAAAACGAACCAAATCTACCAACCCAACAAAAACCAAATTAGAACAACCGAACAAGATCATCCAACCAGCTACCCACCTTCCGGTACTCCACCAGGGCCAGGTTCTGCTCCTCGACTGTTCGCTTCTCGTCGTCCAGCTCGTTCACCAGCCTCTCCACCGTCTGCCTCGCTGCTGCTGCCTCACCCTCCCTCTGGTCCAGTTCCTCCGTCACCCTCAGGACCTCGCTACGCAGCCGGGCACACTCCTGCAGAAAAGTCCAGTGCTCAGTTGAAGAAGAGAAGGATGGAAGGAGAGACGTGTTTAAGGCCGTGTTTAGGGGGTGTTTAAGGGTGTATGGGGTGTTTAAAGGTGCATGGGGGTGTTTAAAGGTGTATGGGGTGTTTGAGGGTGTATTGGGGCGTATATGGTGGTGTTTAAGGGTGTATTGGAGTGTTTTTGGGCGTATATGGTGGTGTTCAAGCGAGTATAAACGTCCTAAGGAATGTTTAGAACTATGTACAAATTGTTAAGGTGCTTATTGATATTTTGAGCACAGACACCCTCTCTTTCTCTCTCACCTGGACGAGCTCAGCAAGCCTGGTGGAGAGTTTTCTTGGGCGTCCTGAGGGTCTAGGTCTCCCAGGCTGAGGGAAGAGGTCACCACCCTCACCAGCTCTAGCAGCCTCTTCTGGGATGCCTCACTTCTCTGTTCTGCCGCCTCCCTCTCCTCCAGATGAGTCCTGAGTGACAAATGGTCAGTGAGGTGAGGCTTACCCAACAAAATGATGGGTCTTACACGACAAAACTAGGTCCTATGAGGCAAGAGAGTTGAGTCCTACACGACAGATAAGAGAACCTTTCAAGATATTGTAGTAAATAATGATTTCAGTACTAATCGTTAATAAGGGGTGTGTAATAATCACTTGGCCAAGGGGTAACTAATGAAGTTTTCCAAGTATTCAAGTGACTAGAAGAGCACCTCAAGAGGTCCTGCAGTTACTCAAGTGAACACAGGGATTTGGGAAGTTCTTCTAGACCCAAGGTGAACAAAAAAATACTTGGGAGGTTCTCCATGTATCCAGGTGAACTCGGAAGTACTTGGAAAGGTTCTGATAGTGAACATAACATAGAAGTATGAGGGATTGTTTGGTACCAAGGTGACTACAAGGGCCTAGCAGGTTCCTCTGGTACCCAGGCGAACACGAAAGTACACAGGGAGTTCTCCTTGTAATCAGATAAACTCAGGAAAACGTAAGAGAGGTTCTCTTGGTTACCAGATGAACACAAGAGTACCAAGGTCATTCTCTTTGTATCTAGGAGTACAAATGCACAGGGGGTTCTCCTAGAGCCCACGTGGCCACAAGAGCATTTAGAAAGGTTTTACTGTATAGTACATACAGTACAGTAGGTAATCAGAGGAGCATCTGAGTAAGACTTACTTGAGGCGAGACTCGAGTTCGGTGATGCGGTCAGCTGCCTGGCGGCTCTCTCGTGTGAGGGCCCCGACGGTATCACCCCCGCCTCTGTGTGGCTCGCAGCGACACACACGACGCCTCCTCCTCCTGCACCACCAGGGGAAAGGTCAGTTTGATTTCTTATTTCAGTAATTCAGGAACAGAAACATTTAAACACACGGGCAGATTTTAAAAAATAATAGTAGTACATAAACTATGTAATGGCATCGTCGTTACTTCCTACTCTCGGCTGGGCAGCTTCACAACCACTTGCTGGTTCAACAGCTAGGAGCAGTTAACATTTTTCTCTGTCATCAGCTGGTACACCACCCCACATGTTCCCCAGCTGACATTATATAAATATTAACTTGCCTGGAGTTTCTGACGGAGCGTGACGATAGTGGCTGCCTGGCGGGCATGCTCCTGCCTGTGGGCGTCCAGCTGGCGGGTGAGTTCCGTCACCCTGGAGTCCTTAGAGGATACGGAGGCCAGCGCGTCCCTCAGCTGCTGCTCCAGCCGCTCCACTTTCACTGTTATTGCCGCCAAGTCACTGCGTAGCGCCTCTTCCGCATCCCCTCCACGCACCTGTATAAACACTTACATACTGTATGCATGTTCCTCTTTACGCCTTCAACAAATGCCTAGTGCAGGGAAAGATGAGACAAGTGTCGTTAAGGCTCCTCATTAAGGCGTCCCCAATGCAGGAAAACCCACAGTACCTGTTCGGGGTATAAATGAATCTCGCGAAGCAGAGGTTCTGCGAGTGGGACTAATAAAAAATGGCAGATTGTGGATGTGTGGTGGTGCCACTATTGAGTGTAAGTCGTCAAAACATTGATTATGGAGATGTCCGTAGAATGTGCAGTGATGTCAGTTTTCTGATTAGGTTATTATTTTTGTTATTCAAGTAAGTTTCCTCTCTAGTGAGTAGAGGAGGTGAAGGGTTACAACACCACATCTTACGCAGAGATGACAACAGTGGTTCATCTGGGAGGCGCATGTCTTATACTGTATATATTATACATTAAATGGTTACCACCAGTTCATAAAAAAAATAGTATCTGGCTATTATTAGAGTCCAAGTTTCATTGAAGATGTATTAGCCAAGTCTAGAGAATACCATCATGGTAAAATGAAAGGTAACTAAAACCTCAGAGTGGTGATGATGAGATCAGCGTTGATAAAATCTATACTACATTGTGCAACGTCATGCCGGTTTCCAAGTAGTTTTGTTTGTGACGTTGAATGAAACTGTGTTAGATGCTCCACCGCTAATACGTTTTATGTCGTCCCTCCTTATGAACTTTGAGTGACAGAGACAGTTGAAGAAAAATATCTAACGAGGGTTGAATCGTCTGTGCAAGAATGGGAGAGGTTGTCTCACTAAAAAAATAATAATAATAAAAAATAATAATAATAAAATTCATAGATAAGAAGAGAGTAGGTGTTAAGACGGAACCTTGAGGAACCAAGGAAAATATATAATAATAATAAAAAGACCGTCCGGAGAAAAAAGAAGAAATTAAAAGGACAAAGGATTTCGAAAATGCCATGGGATGGGAGGGCAGTTTTGGTGGTAAGGATCTGTGTCAACCTCTGTTACAGGTTTTGGGGAATATCAAGGGCTACTGCAGGAGTTTTACCACTGTGGTCTATTGAGTGATGGCTTAGTTGACAGCAAGGAATGACTGAAGATCAGCAGGAGAGTAAATTGCTGCTCTGAAGGTGATTCTTTTGAAATACTGCATTATTATTATTATTATTATTATTATTATTATTATTATTATTATTATTATTATTATTATTATTGCACCAGCCCAACAGGTGGTGTATCAGAGCGAGGACTACCAACTGTGCTCACCTTGTTGAGGCCATGGCTGGGGTGCAGTTTGATGAGTTCCTCTATCAGGTGATCCTTCCGCCTCATCTCGTTCTCCACCGACCCCATGTTGTCCTGTAATGATTCACTCATCCAACACAATAATTAGTCATAATACTTAATTCGTTAATTAATACTTTTACTTTTTACTTTTATCCTCTTCACCACTGATCGGCTCGTTAGCCACTTGGGTGATAAGGTCACGTCTCTGTTACTGGGCATGCACTGGCTCCTGAATGTATCTGAACCTGCTCCAGTGTTGGTCAAGTCTGGTCTTGAAACAGCTCACACCCGGTGCCGTTACAACACTCTCTGGCAGATTGTTCCAAGAGTTCACAATTCTCGCTCCGAAAAAGTTTGGCCTAGTCAGTTTTCTGGACTTGTGACTTCAACCTTGAGCCCTGACCTCTTGTGGGGCGGACGTCCGCCAGCTTCAGGTATGGACACTCGACTGAGTTGTGTCCTTTGAGATGTTTATGCACTTCAATTAGGTCACCCTTTGTCCGTCTGTAGTATAAGCTCGGCAGCTTTCCAATCTATTTAATTACTTGCTTAATAATTTTTTAGGAAGTTCGAGTAATCATCATTAACATTACAGTAATCCAGTCAGTCGTTAAATTGACCGCTCAGTCAATTAGTTAATCTGTAATATACTAAGTCATTAACAATAATCTAAACGATTTAAATTAAATACTGTTTGACGGCGAGATAGATAAGTCTACCTTCATATTTTTCTGTTAAAGCTACACCATAAAAAATGAAATAGTATGGATAACTTTTACATTTTGTGTGTATGTTTGTGTGTTGAGAGAGAAATAAACAAAGGAATACGCACTTACCTTGGTGTCAATTAGTTTGATTTATCTGCGTAATACAGCGATAAATTAAAATACCATGGCTTTATGCATAGCCATATCAATGGATGCTGAAAAGGCAAGAGGATGCACTTTAATAATAGTGTGGTAACGAACCATAATCCCAGCTTAATGAAGTGATTTACCAAATTGAGACTGTCTGGGAGTTTATCTTGACTATAAGCAACATAAACTTCGGTAGCAGGAGAGGATTTTTTTGGAAGGGGGAGAGTTGGGTGAAGTGCAGTACCCACCAGTGTATCAGAATGTAAGCCTGCGAGCCCCTGAAGTCATAATCCTCTTTTCATGCATTCTGTGAGGCAGGATTTTCAGCGCTGGTTGGGATCAAACCAAGCTTCGATGGGCACTCAGCCAAGCATCACCAAACACGGCAAGACTTGTGCGATAGAGTCAATACCAGCTGTCTCATTGAAAATTACTTGCTTGTAACAACTCTTAATACCCATAGCATTATGCTGTACAACAGCTGGCTGTATATAGGTTAGGAATTAAACTTTATTATGGAATATTTCTGTATTTTACTGTGATATGAAATGGTTAAAACGAGCAAGTACAATTTATTTCATTAATGAGTACTTGCTTGTGGTAACTCTTGTGATTATTTTCAGCCGTCTAACTTCAAAACTGTGGAAATGCATAAGGAACACGAACACGCACACCAATGTTTTTATATATACAGTATATTATATATTTTAATACTACTGTAAGGGGAAGGTGGTTGTTTCGTTCTTATATTTTTATCACATTTAATGAACTAATGATATTCAGTACACTTTAATGGGGGCGGGTTGGGAGGTCGTCTCGTTATGGGAGGGCGGGGTGCAAAAAGTTTGAACCACAGCATCACTCACAGTTGGGTCCACCCCGCTGCCAGGCATCCAGTCTGGTGGGGACTCCAGGGCGGTGCGGGCGGTGTTGACGGTGTAGGTGTGGGGACTCTGTGGTTGACTCTCGGTGCTCGACACTGACGCTGGTACTCCCACACCACTCGTGGTGCCCATACCGTTACCTGACGTCTGTACACCAGCACCTGCAGGGGAGAGATGTGGATGTATGGATGTCCTGGGAGGTGGTCGTCAAGGGTACAGCTATTACTTTAAATATCTTTAAGATGGTTCTCAGTAAGTCAACGGAACTGTTTACTAATGATTCACTTAAAAACTTATTAACCTATCATTCATCCACAAACTTCATCAAACACCCAAACATTAACCATTCCCGTTATCCTCTGACCCAACAATCTACCGACAAATTCACTTACCAATCTACCCGCTAACTCATTTACTGACCTTCCCAGTAACCTAAACTCCTCAGTCTCCACCCAACTCACCCACCATACGCTGTACAACTGTCTCGCTGCTGGTCTGGGTGGAAGAGGACGAAGTGGAAGTCTTGAAGTGGAGCGCGACTCCTCCTCCTGCGACAGAGGTGAAGGAGGCGCTCTCCCGACTCACTTCCTCCGACAGGCTTTCCTGCCGGAATACCGACATGGCCCGCTGACAGCCGAGGTCGCCCAGCCTGGCAGCCGAGGAAGTCCCCGACACAGCGTTTTGGCGCTTCAGTATCTTGGTGGTGGTGGCCGAGGGTAAACCTTTTCCTTGTCCTTGAGATGGTGACGAAGGTAAAGAAGACTGGTGCCTCCTGTCCTCTGGGAAGCTTGATAGAGAACGCCAAGAATTTCACTTTCAGTTGAGAACACTGGACGTCTTTGCAATGAGTTACTAGAAGTGTTGTTAATGAGCTTTAGGAGGTGATTTGAATGTTTCAGTAGAAGGCTTCGAGGTGACTTGTTAGCAGTAAGCCTCGAGGAACTATATTTTAGAACTGGAATTTGATCGTGAAGGTCTTGGGAATCTTAGTGGCGCTGCAGGAGTCCTTGAACGCTGAGAGAGAGAGAGTGGATAAAAAACTCTATGGGAGGTCTTTTACTATATTTCAGAAAGAGTAATTGTGTGACTGTATATAGTGAATTCAAAAGGCTCAAAATCTCTTAGTGAGGTATTTTGTAGTGAACTCAGTATGGTCACCAAGAGACAAGTATTAGTTTATGAAGTGGATTGTAGACTTATGGCAAAAGTGGTCAGAGGAGTGAACACTTAGCTCTTGACAATGACCTCACACAGTTAGATTAATGATGTGTGGTCTTGGGGCGTTACCTTTTGTGAAGTATAACAACAAATTGTCAACAATGATCTGGGTTATGAGTCTGGGTGTGTGGCTCTGCGAATTTGTTACTGGATGTCAACAAAAAGAGACATTTCATAGCTGCATGGCACTACCATTTATCATTTAATTAGGTATCACAAACTAAGAATTAGTTTCATAAAATATTATATCACGTGAAGTGTACAAAAACTTTTCACCTCTTGCCTAGTTCGTGTATGGCTAGTTTTCATATTTGTTTAAGTTGTATACGATAAACTTTTCTCGTCTTCCTGGAATACTCATATGTACTGTAAGGTAAATTTCTTTCTTGTGCGTTTTTTCTGTGGTAAAATTTCTACTGCCTCCTGGGTTTCTTTTTCTCCTGATTTATGTATGATAAATGTTCCACATCTCTCTGTGTTGTAGACAATATATATTTTCACCTTTTTTCCGAGTTAAATTCCATAAGTTTTCCATTTAACTTTTCCTGTGTTTATGTATTATACGTTTTCCACTGCTACCAGGGCTATTTACTAAGTATTTGTACTTCTGCTTGGTTACGGTAAATATCCCCACCTGCTTGTTTCGTGAAGAATAAGTTATCCACTTCTTCTAGGCTGATGTACGTTAAGTTATTTCCCACCTGCTTGTTACCGTACGATAATCTATCCACTTGTGGTTGCAGCACATCAAGGTTTGTCAGAAATGGAAGTTAAGACAGTGTTGCCAGGCGTTGTTGGTCCCGTACGTCCTCTCAGCTGTTGTCGGGCCACAAGCCTGAAACAACACACGTCTAAAGTAAAAAAGTCTATATTTGGATTTTACTTATAATGGCTCTAAATGTAAGCACTGACTTTTCTCATACCTGGATCGTGAAAATTTGTGTATAAATTAAACGCCTGTCCGAACGTCACCGTATTTCAATGTTATGTTACAAATTTATATTGTTGTTTAGTTTGTTTTCGGTGTTTGATCCGGCACGGCTAACAAGCAACGGTCACTACTTGTATAAATTACAACTTATAACATTAAAACTGCGAAATACAACTAAAAACTAATAACTACATACATAGAATAGCCAGCTGGTCTGAAGACATCGTACAGGTTATCATTAATTAACGTGAATACATTACCTAGTTACCTGTAAAACATTTACTTCTAAACTTGCTCGAATATCATGTCTCTAACTCGTGCGAGACACAGACGAGTTTATGCAGTGATAGTAAATTATGAAGATAATAATTCAGAGGTTCTTTTGATCTTGATTTATACGTGAGGCAGCCACGAAACCCGGCAGCGTGAGCGTCATGCGAGTTAGGTAAGGTTATAGATACAAGTGTTGATGGTAATACTGCTATATTTACGAGAGAGATTTGCGGAAACAGGTGTCGCTAAAATCAGTATACACGACCCTCGCTCCCCCTGATTGTCTATTAACATGCAAAGATCATCTAGTTCGTCCGTCACGTGTACAGCTGCTGTCCAGATTATCACGATGCAATTTGACACGAACGATGTGTTAAGTAAATACCGAGTGTTTTAGGAATTCGTAATTTGACTTGTGAATTACTTAACGAGAGAGAGAGAGAGAGAGAGATCTGACAGGAAGCGAGAATAGATAACAGGCAGCAATAGACTTAAATAAAGAGAGGAGACAGGAATAAAAATAATGACAACGCAAAAGAGATGATGGGTAGATGGGGGGTGATTTATCCTGAGGGGAAAGAGGGACAGAGGGGAGAGTGAGAGGGGTGAGGGGGAGGGAAGGAAGGGGAGGGTAAGAGGGGGGCAGAAGGCAGGGGGAGGGTGAAAGGTAAGAAAGGGGAAGGCGATGATGACAAGAGTTAGAAGTTTGAAAGAATAAGAATAGAGAGAGAGAAGAGTATAAGATGACATGGTTGAAGAAAAGGAAGGGATAAGTGAGGAGGGGGTAAAGAGGGTAAGAAAGACTTAGGCGGCTTAGAGGGGAGAGGTAGGGAGAGGGAAGAGATGAAGGGAGATAGGAAGGGATAAGTAAAGGGGAAGAATGGAGAGAGGAAGGGAGAGGATGAGTAGATGGGAGAGGCAGAAGAAAGAGGGAAGAGTGAGAAGGGGTGGGGCTAAGAAAGAACTCAGAAGGGGTAAATATGAATGGGGAGGGAAGAGGGGAAGGGGGAGGAAAGGGTGTCATCATAATTGGGTTGTTTTAATACTGCAGTGTGGCCGGGATGACTTAACGATGTGTGAGGAGGATATGTAGTGGGGAATGTGGAATAAGGGATGTGTAATGGAGAAGGGGTAGAGGAGGATATGTAGTGGGGAATGTGGGATAAGGGATGTGTAGTGGAGAAGGGGTAGAGGAGGATATGTGTAGTGGAAGATGTGGGGCGGAGGATGCGAGGGTTAACGTTGCAGGTTATCACAGAACATATTAACAGATGACGACCATCGACGTCATCGTGAGTTGAGCTGCGGATTCATTCCAACCAACAGATGGCGTGAGTCGAGCAACGAGAACCCTCAAAGTTGGCCGTTCCTTTATTTGTTACAACATTGATAAGATACAGATATGATGAAAGTGAATCTCGATTGATACCATAATTCACCCAGGTACTATGATTCCCTTAAAAAAAAAAATACGTTTCCTTGTTCTTGTTAATGACCAAGTTGTAATGTTTATTTTTTTATTCCCTAAAATTTTATGAGGAAAAAAATATACATAAAAATTTAGTAATATTTAACTATGGAAATATATAAAGTTGCGGTTTCATGTAATTGTCAGACCTAAAATACGCCATTGGATTTTTATATGATTCTGAATGTGATTTATGAATAAAGTAATTAAATACAGTGCGTTAATTAATTATTGTATGACTGAGAACGTGAATTATTAGATAATTACGTGCGTAAATTAGTATATGATTATAAAAGTGAATAATGAGATGACTTAAGTATGAGAATTATGCTTACTGAAATCATTCTACAGTATAACTGAGATGACCGAGTGAATGAATAACTAGATATCTGAGTACGTGAATTCTTAAATGTTTTAGTACGTGGATTATAAGATATTTAAGTCCGCGAATTATTAGAGGTTTACGTACATGAGTTATTGGATGGCTGAGTACGTTAATTTTAGATCTTTTAAATTGTGATTTTTTGTTTGTTTTAGGACGTGAATTATGAGATGATCGAGTACGTGAATTAGTTAAATAACTAGTATGTAGACTGAATCACAAGATAATATATTTACTAATATTGTAATGCTGAAACACGTTTATTATCTTTTCGTACGTGTCAGTAACACAAGGATCACAGGCCACACTCCACCACCACCCATATTATCTTTACCCAGCAAACTAACATTATGAATAGAGTAAACACGTCAAGGATCATCAGCTGTTATCATCAATAATAGACAAAGTCAACACACCTCCCTCCTTGTTTGACTGCCTGTTCTAAAGAATATACATCTCTAATTCAAGTAAACAGGGTCATGAACTACCTACCTTCTTATTGTTATGGTTGTTTGCCTCCGGTAATTGAAATAGTTTATATATATATTGTGTTTCAGGGGAAGCAAAACACACACACCGTTACAGGTAAACAATCTATACCAGGTCGAGCTTAGTCAGCTGTCCTGCGGGAGTCGGCGTCCTTAGCAACGGTCACCATGACCACACAGCGTCGGCGTCCTGTCTGGTTTCTATAGCAACGGCTGCTAGGGGGTGTTGCTCGCTGAGCGCGTGCGCAAATTGATTCTGGTTTTGACACATAAAGTAGGTAGAAATATACTGGAATGATCTTGTTCTTGAGAAAATGTACACATTTGTTAAATAAAGATTATTGCTATAATGATTAATTGAGAATATTAAATGTTGTACCGAGTGCAGAGTCTAAAAGGTTTCTACAATGGATGGTCTTCACAACTGGAGGCATAATAGTAACTGAAGCACAAGAATTGTGTTGAAAAGTGATATTAAAATTTACTCTGAGTTTCTACTTTAATTTAATCACTTCATACAACATACGGAATCTTTGATAAGTGTTTGTATGTTAATTTTGTCCTCCTCTCACTGGAGTTAAGTGAACTTATTATGTTAAGGCAGTGACTCAGCATAATATTAATAATAATTTTGGATGCTGTTTCTTTGTTTTCTTCAGTTTATTTCAGCAAGGCACATTCTTACATAACCAGATAATAGTAATCTTCCCCGAACGACCCTTTGAGATTCTGAATCATGTAGCTTTACTTATCATCACATTTTCAATAATAATTGGAATGAACATTTTACAGGTAAGAAATAAACAATCTAATTATTGTAAAAATAGAAAGAGAACAGACCAAGTAGGTTATAAGTGACGGAAGAAGAGCTCGAGAGAAAAATAAAAGAATGATTTACAATAAGATAATGTGATGGTAAAGATGAAAGAAGACGAGTTTGTGAAAGGGTGTTTATGCTTTAGCTAAGGGCAACATATTATTATTATTATTATTATTATTATTATTATTATTATTATTATTATTACAAAGAATATTCAGTTCTCTAAGTCTTCTGTTTTGGCAAAGGTTTCTTTACGGCTTCTATTCCTGGTTAAGGGTTTGTTTGTGTACACCTTCGCCACACATGAAAGGTGATGGTGTTGGCTACCGGGATGACTGAGGCACTTCCTGATTGATTCCACCTGTTTATAAAAAAGACACAGACGAGATATACATGTGGCTACACTCGTCGTCTATTTATCATCCCTAAGTGGAGGTCTTCCTAACGAGGATAATTAAAAAAAAACGAATGTCTTATATATGATACCAGAAAGGGTCCAGGTGACGACGCTTTATGATGATTTATGGGGAAAAATCGGGATCAAATATAATGGTGGGTATATATTTTTAAGTTAGCCTCCAATTTATTTTTTTTTTTTAGTTGTCTTATTAAAAGGGGTTGAAAAAATAAGGTATTGGATACTATATCGAGAATTTTAAAATTTGTACAGATTACCCTTAAAATACATTTTCTTTGATTCATGACAACCATTTTCTATTTTAAATCAGGAGCTGTTAAAGAAACTGTATTTTCAGGTATGTAAAATGTACTCAGTATGTCTTTCCTTATTGTCTGTAAGATAAACATAGATTTGAGTAATGTGATTTAATGACGAGATAATTTAGTATAGATGTAGAAAATTATTACTGATCTTTAAACTACTGTCCACCTTTAAGATATGATAACAGTTGAATGCAGCTTTTGGTCAACACTGTAGTGAAGGAGAATTATATGTCACTATATCTTATTTCCTATGGCCACTTAGGTGATGGTGGTGGGAGGTAAGCGCGGGTCACTCATTTACTAGAAAACAAAAACATTGTCGTCTCTAATTCCCGTCAAATCTTTTATTATCACTTTTTTTTAAATCCTCCCCAATTTATTTTCAGTTTAATGACCTGTGTTTATTAACATATTTATTTGCATTTTCATTAATATTTTAACCATAATCATGTACCGTTTATGTAAACAATATTTTACTTGCTTACCAACATACAGTGCAGTTTTTTTGAGGCTGCCACAACATAGTACTTTATTTATGTACTCCTCCATAATATAATACATTCATGAATTAAGGAATAGATAAATGACTAAATGGAAAGGTTTATGAATGACTGTTGGGTACGATATATGTTGATGCACATGCCTACCGTAGATACATATGTACATGTATAGTAATAAATGTATACGTACTGTACATTTATACGCGAAAAGCATACATGTACCCGGATATAATGATATGTAAAATAAGTGTGAAGAGTTATACAGTGATAAAAACATACATGCGAAGATACATACACTGATAAAAATAACTGAATACATACACACATCATCTATGCTTCTCAAGACACAAATATATGAATCCACATCTATACAACAAATACGCGCTAATGCACACACGAAAAAGACAACATTCACACATCCATATCAACATCTATATAACAAAGAACACGCACATCCATACAAACATATACACATCCATACAAACACGCACATGCAATGCATACACGGAAAATTATACACAAATCCATACAATAAACACACACACACACAAATGCGTACTCGGGAAAAAACCCATACAGTACTTACACACACACACACACACACACACACACACACACACATCTTACCTACACAGAGAAGTGGTTGTCATTTTTTCAGCAACAAGTCTTTGAATTTATAAATGGTTTTTCAGAGGACAAAGTCTCTCTCACCATAGAACAGATTCACTCATTCGACCTTGTGAGAGAGGCAGGGTAGAGTCAGGTGTGGTCTTAGTCTCGTGTATAGACCTTCCACTACAGGCGACTCTCTATATGCAAATGAAGCAAAGCTGTATAATGATCAGTGAAATTCCCGAAATTTGTAGAGCGAAAGTAAGATGTCTAGTGTGTGTGCGTGTACTGAGGGTTTGTGTGTGTGTGTGTACTGAGGGTTTGTGTGTGTGTGTGTGTGTACCGGGGGTTTGTTGGGGGAAGGGGGAGAGAGAGTGTGTGTATAGGGGGCGTTGGGGGAGGGGGAAAGTTTGTGTGAATAGAAGTGTGTAGGTGGAGTGTGTTTGTGTGTGTGTGTATAGGGGGTTGTGTTCAGGGAGAGTGCGTGCTGGATGTGTGTGTGTGGGTAGGTAGGTTTGTGTGTATGGGGGGGGGTGTATATATATATGTGTGTGTGTCTTCCTTCATTTGTGTATATTTTTTTATCTTTTGTCTTTCACAAATCTGATTTATATAATGATAAATAATTTATTTGTTTCTTCCTATCTACTCGTATTTGTCTACGTATGTGTCTCCTTATCTACCTACCAATATATATATATATATATATATATATATATATATATATATATATATATATATATATATATATATATATATATATATATATATATATATATATATATATATATATATATATATATATATATTAGTTGATTTCTGTCATTATATCGATATTAAAATGTATGGTAGAGTGTGGAAATACTACTGTTATTTAAGCATTTGGTATTGAGTTGTACGTACAGTCAGTTCCCTTCACTAGTGTGTTTACAGGGGACGTCATGTTTTGTGCAGTGTGTGGCAGCCCTGTGTTTCTTTACATTCGACAGAAAGAAACTCACAATAGTAAACATACTATGGAATCAGAGTAGAACAATATTAAAATACATATCTAAATGTAATGATTTATGGAATATTTATATGACGAACCCCTGTTATTGCACTAGTGAAGGGGACTGTACGTGTTATGAAGGGTCACTTTTACCGCCATCTATCCGTAACACCTCCATACATACATACATATACAAACACACACACAAACGCACGCACAACACACACATACATACAAACATATACATACATGCACACATACAAACACACTCACACTTACCTCCTTTCCTTCCACCATACTTCTCTCTTCCTCCCAGTACTCTACACCTCTCTTTCTCTCTTATCTACATCATCAACACCAAGTGACTGTCTCCTCCTCGTCCTCCTCCTCCTCCTCCTTGCAGTGCACTTTCTCCTCTTCCCTTCAACAAATTTCTCCCTTCTCTTCCTCCTCTTATTCTTCCTCCTTCCACACACCTCTTCCTCCTTGTCCATCACCTTCCTCCTCCCTCCCCCCCACACACGCCTCGTCCCCTCCTCCACCACACCCTCGTCTCCTCCCCACCACACCCCTCGTCCTCTCCCTCACCACACACCCTCGTCTCTCCCCACACACACACCCTCGTCCTCTCTTCACCACACACACCTCGTCCCCTCCTCACCCACACCCTCGTCCCTCCCCTACCACACACACCCTCGTCCTCTCCTCACCACACACCCCTCGTCCTCTCCCCACCACACCCTCGTCCTCTCCCCACCACACCCCTCGTCCTCTCCTCCCACACACACCTCGTCCCCTCCTCACCCACACACCCCTCGTCCTCTCCTCACCACACACACCTCGTCTCCTCCCCACCACACACCCTCGTCCCCTCCCAACCCACACATCCTCGTCCCCTCACCACACACCCTCGTCCTCTCCCCCACCACACACACACCTCCTCCTCCTCCCCTCCTCACCACGCACACCTCCACCTCTCCTCTCCTCACCACACACACCTCGTCCCCTCCTCACACACCCTCGTCCTCTCCCCTCACACACCTCGTCCCTCACCCACACACCCTCACCCCCTCCTCCCACACACCCCTCGTCTTCTCCCCACACACACACCTTCTCCCCGTCCTCTCCCCACCACACACCTCCTCCACCTCCTCTCCCCACCCACACACCTCCTCCACCTCCTCTCCTCACCACACACTCCCCTCACCACACACCCCTCGCCCCCTCCTCACCCACACACCCTCGTCTTCTCCCCACCACACACACCTTCTCATCGTCCTCTCCCCACCACACACCTCCTCCACCTCCTCTCCCCACCACACACACCTCCTCCACCTCCTCTCCCCCACCACCTCCTCCACCTCCTCTCCCCACCACACACACCCCCTCCACCTCCTCCCCCCCTTCACCAACACCGCCACACACTTTGTCTCATCCGGAGTTCCAATCTACATAGCAACGCCTGGAGTCGACCCTCCATAACCTCGGCTGTGAAATCCGCGAATCTCATCAGGATTGTAATATGAGTCTGGGATCAGCAAGGCTTAGCCGCCCTCATATGGCAGGTTTCCCAGATCTCGCCGCCGCCTCATGTCAACAGATGAAAGAGAGAGAGAGTGAAGAGAGAGAGAGATAGAGAGGTGGAAGAGAAAGAGCGAGAGGTGGTGGTGGTGTCGAGCAAGGCGCACACCGGTGCTGTTTGATTCACACACTTGTATATATATATATATATATATATATATATATATATTATATATATATATATATATATATATATATATATATATATATATATATATATATATTTATTTATATATATATTATACAGTATTTTCTCTTCTCATCGCCTTGTTATAATATTTTCCCCATCTCGTGTTTAGAAATGAAAGAAATGAGAGAGAGAGAGAGAGAGAGAGAGAGAGAGTATCAGTCGCTTCAGGCAAGACACTGGAACGCAACATCCAAAACAATGCACAATTACGAGTCCTTCACACCATCTCCCTCGCACAAACACACTCACACACATAACACCACTCATCTTCCTCCTTCTTTCCTTCTCCTCCTCCATCATCATCATCATCATCATCACCATCATCACCCCCCTCTCCCTCTTTCTCCTCCTCCCAGCCTTTCTCTCCATCTCTCTTATTCATTATCTACTAGCTATATATTCCAGCGTGTCCCAAATAATCTGGGAAAGGAGGAGAGAGTGTGGAAAGTGGCAGGCGACATGGGCTGGCAGGTCGGGAATACCGTCATAGTGTCGTCACTTGGTTCTACACACACTACCTCCCTCTCCAGGAATTGTCACCTTGCATGCCGCGCTTGCTTGAGTTAATGCCTGAGGTGTCACTTGATTTGTTGCTTGGGAGTTGTTGCTTGAGTTAATGCTTGAGGGTTGTCGCTTAGTTAATATTTGAGGTGTTGCTTGAGTTAATGCTTGAGGGTTGTCGCTTGAGTTAATATTTGAGGTGTTGCTTGGTTATTGCTTGGGAGTTGTTGCTTGAGTTAATGCTTGAGGGTTGTCGCTTGAGTTATTGTTTGAGGTGTTGCTTGAGCTAATGCCTGGGAGTTGTCGCTTGAGTTAATGCTTGAGGTGTTGCTTGAGTTAATATTTGAGATGTTGCTTGAGTTAATGCTTGAGGGTTGTTGCTTGACTTAATACTTAAGGTTGTTGCTTGAGTTATTGATTTCGAGTTGTCGTCTGAGTTATTGGTTGGGAGTTGTTGTTTGAAGGTTGACCCTTGAGTTAATGCTTAGTGGTTATAGCTTGAGTTAATGCTCGAGGTGTTACTTGGGGTCGCTGTTTGGGCTTACACTTGAGGTTGCGCTTGTTTGAATGCTTGATGTTGCTCTCGTTAATGTAAAGTGGTTGCTTAAGTTAAGGCTTGGGGTTGTAACTGGACTTAATACTTGGGGATATGTGTTGAGTTAATGCTTGAAGTTTTAGTTTAAGTGAATGTTTATTGTTTTTGCTTGTGTTTGTGTTAGTTGCTTGATCATGCAATACTCTTCCTGCAAACAGTGAATCAATAAGAATTATATCGATTTTGCCACCGGTGTTATGTTTATTTCGTGCTTCTTTGTACGACACTTCTTCCCAGCGGTGATCAAAAGTGCAGCACTTGCCACCCCAGCTGTTGCGTCGTTGTTGTCAGCCGTATGGCCATCACAGCTCTGGGATACACTGTACAAGTGTACATATAGTATTAGTTGGAACCTGCCTGTATGATCAATTCCCCGACGACGCTCACGGGTGTAGCGTCCGCCACCCAGATACTGCTGTGTCTCTGCTGCCAGGTGTACAGTATAACCATTACAGGTCGGGGATACACCAGGCGTAAAACGTGGCCTGATTCACAGAGCTTCATACAGTGTTGTTTTGTGTTTTAATTAATGAGTAAAAGAACAACATTATCAATGATTCAGTTAGAGTAATTTCGAGGATATTTTGGCCGTTGACTTTGTTTAGGTCTGAGTCAGTTACATCGTGTTTTCTCCACAACAACTGAAGAGAAAGTGTCAGCATAGAAGCCGTAGAAAATCTGGTTTTCTTATGACTTTGGTTAAGGTAAGGCTAATTTTGATTAAGTTAGGTTAAATTAGGTTTAGGTTAGACTAAATTAGTTTATAATAAATTGGGTTGGGTGAATTTACGTTGGGTTAAGTCAAGATAAGGAAGTTTGGACTGCGCAAGTTACGTTTAGCTTGTATAGATTAAGCTTGAACAAGTTAAGTTCGCAATGGATGTACAAAATTTGGATTGGACAGGTTAAGTTTGGCTTGGCTAAATAAAGTTTGTATTAGACAAGTTAAGTTAACAGTAAGACAAGTTCGTACTGGGCAAGCTATATAGTTAAAGTCACATTGGGGCAAGATCGGGTCGCCTTAGATAAGTTGAAATCAGCGTGAAAGAGTTTAAAAAATTCCCACCATTAGCATTGTGATGGCTGTAACTTCTGTAAATGGATTAATACATATCGATAAGAGGTTCCCCTACGATTACTCCGATAGTCGTCAGCAGGAGTGTTTACTAATAGACTTGTTTACACTCACTCGTAGTACAATACAGTGAGGATGAGTAGGTGTAGGTGTAGTGATGGAACATAGACAAGATGAATATCACACACACACACACACACACACACACACACACACACACACACACACACACACAACATGAGTAATGAAAATATTTAGGACTTTTAAAAAGCTTGCAGAGAGAAACACATTCAGTGATGTTTTATCATGCACAATACACTCCCTCCCCCTGGCCCCCTTCCCTCCTCTTTTTTTACAGGCACTAATTCGCACTGTACGCTTTTGAAATTTTTTCCCGTGTAATCCAGATGCGAACGTGTGTGTGTGTGTGTGTGTGTGTGTGTGAGAGAGAGAGAAAGAGAAAGAGAGTATAAATTATCAGGTAGGCGGATGTATACATGTATAAATCATCAGGTAGACGGGTGTACATATACATAGGTAAGGAACACACATAGGTAAATAAACAAAAATAAATAAACAGACTTGATAAACAGTACCGGAAATACTGAGGTCTATCGATGCCTTCTCTCTGTTACTTTAATCAATTGCTATTTTTTGTGTGTGCAAGAAAGATAAATATGATGAGAGTATTAATAGCAATAACACTAAATACTTCTACTACTACTACTACTACTACTACTACTACTACTACTACTACTACTACTACAAGCCTCCCCCAATAGCCACACCTTCGCCACCATTTAATTACCTTAATATTACTACTACTACTACTAATAATACTAATAATAGTAATAATGATAATAATAATAGTAATAATAAAAGCCTCATCCATTATCAGAATACACCAAGAATTAAGGAACTCCTGTATACATGAATCACTCCATATCAACATTCAATCTCACTCGTTGCACATTCGTTCTACACCAGAAGTTAAATACATGCAACATTTACCCGGGAATTACCTGTGTTGTTGAAGCTTACACCTAAATGTTGACCCCCCTCCCCCCGACTTCCCTCACCCCTCGCGCCTCCTCCCCCCCCTCCCTTTACCCCCTTCTCTCTCCCAGGTTAGCTGTGAAAAAATGGATGATAAAAAATACACTGACATTGTTTTGGGATATCAGTCAGCTCTGTGAGGAATATTGTTGGTTGAGTCTGCAGTATTTATGAAAACAGAGAACAGACAACAGAGACCGTGTATTTATGAGAACAGAAACCGTGTACTGATAAGAAACAGGGTATTTATGAGAACAGAAACCGTGTACTGAAAAGAAAAAAACCGTGTATTTGAGAACAAGCTGTGTACTGATAACAAGAAACCGTGTAAATATGAGAACAGAAACCTTGTGTATAATAAAAATTTGCTTTCAAGTGTGTAATAAATTCCTGTATCAACTAGGTGTTGTATATCCTGACATGTGTTGAGAGGAAAATGCATCAAGACACATCATCAAAGGCTCTATAGTCTATTCAGCTATCTATCTTTATCTACCCTGGCCGTCTACTTAGCTATCTAACTACAACTGTCTAAAAGTGTAGCGCACATACCCGGCTCTTATCACACGACTCTACGTACATTACCATCTTGTTTATTGTGTACTGGGCAGTGTTACAAGACTATTTATCTATCTTTGTTTATTTATCTATGCTTGGTACTTATTTATTTGTTTATCTATCTATTGAAAAATTTATCTGTTGACACATTTATCTGTCTATCTTATCCATGTGTATTTATATATATTTGTTCGTTTTTACTTGCACTGGATGACACATGTGTAGTGATCTTCCCACATGACCGAGGCCCCAGTGAAGGACTCTTTGTGTTATGGTGACAGCGACCCCTATGGAGACGAGTCGTTAACGTTACTCTTGGCTTGTCTTTAGATTAAACTGATGATGTGTTTACCATTAGTGTCTTTACAACACATATGCTGAACCCATGTTATTTTTTGTATAACGATTTCTGACTGAATAAATTATATATCTTTTCACTCATCAGGCCTCTCGTCACCCTTCAGTATGATACACAGAAAATGTATGATGTGTTTTTTTAACTCTTACTTCCAGAGGGTGACTGATGAATTACGCCCCAGGATTGATAAACTCCCAAACTAAGTTAATATAACCAATAGGATTGAGGCTCAGTGCTACTGGGCTCAACGTATTTTATTGTAACCAGCAGGATTGGAGCCCAGTTTTATTTGGCCCTAGTCCTAATTGACTCCCAACACAACCAAGCCAATATCTTGCTATTGAAATTGGAGCTCAGTCGTAATGGACAACAACCCTAATGGTTAGGATAGGTTGGGGGCTTTTTGGATTGGGACCCATTTGCTCTATAACTAATATGGTGAAATCCTCAGGTGGCTCCCTAATTCACTTAGCAATCATCGACCAATCAACTGCGAGCCGTAACAGTTTCTAAGGACGCCAAAAGTGGGCGGGGCTTAGTTGACAAGTCAATTAGAGCAAGTCGAATTTCACACCGGACTATAACACAGGCCTCTCCCCCTGCATGAGGTCAGTTGTCATTACACGTGAAGTGGAGGTGAAAGCTTTCGAACATAATGTTGATCCCTGTAAAACTCAGGTGCATTTAGTACTTCGGTTCTCATCTCCCTGCTCATGACAGCCTACCTACTTGTCATGGGCGGTGTTGTAGTGACAATAACCTTCTGGTGCCATAGTGTGTGGTGACCGTCCGCCACAAGAACTATGTGTTAAAGTGGCATTAGTCACTAACACGCCGTGTACATACATATGCAACAGCCAGAGAGGCGAGGTTGTCCCAACATATTCATTCAGTTTTAATCTGCGTAGCAATCAGTTCGCTTCAGTTATTTACCAGAGATTAATAACAGTGTAAAATTCCATCACACGAGGTGCGCTAAGCCCCGGGTACACGCGCACACAATCAAAAACAACCCAATATTTCAGGATTGACTCCACAAATACGGCAAAAGACTGGTCATGCTGACATAAGCCCCCGCTCCGCAATTATTGAATTGTTCCATTTGGCTAAACTGGCTAGGCAAAACCCGCGCGTCTGGTGGTGGTGCTGGCGTGGTAGTGGTGCTGTGTGTGTGTGTGTGTGTGTGTGTGTGTGTGTGTGTGTGTTGCTGCCGTGGTATGTAAGTGTGTATATATTGTATGTGTGTGTGGTGTGCGTATGTGTGGTATATGTATGTGTGTTTATGTATGTGTGTATATATGTGTGTGTGTGTGTGTGTGTGGGCGGCCATGATGCGGCCCTCTCCCTCACCCTATGGTAAACATTCTTTTTTATTATTACTGTAAGAGGCTTGGTGTAGAGGGTAGTACGAGGTTAATGGACGCTTGAAGTATGCGATAGTTGCTTTATGTAGATTGTAGACGGTAGATCCTTGATGTAGACGATAGATCCTTGATGTAGACGATAGATTCTTGATGTAGACAATAGATCCTTGATGTAGCGTCGTAGACGATAGATCCTTGATGTAGACGATAGATCCTTGATGTAGACGATAGATCCTTGATGTAGACGATAGATCCTTGATGTAGACGCTAGATCCTTGATGTAGACGATAGATCCTTGATGTAGACGATATATTCTTGATGTAGACGATAGATCCTTGATGTAGCGTCGTAGACGATAGATCCTCGATGTAGACGATAGATGCTTTATGTAGACGATAGATTCTTAATGTAGACGATAGATTCTTGATGTCGACGATAGACACTTGATATTGACGATAAACAGGGAAACAGACTCTCCTGACCAAGAGACAGACACTGAGACGGATAAACAGATGGCTTTTAGCACTTTATTAGACAGACACACTGATAAATGACTCGCTGAGGCCTCTTTCACACTATGAGGTTCTTCGCCACACCTAGATGCGGTCCTCGCATCGGAGAGACCACGGTTTTCTGCCGCACAATCGTCCGGCTGCCGCGTACCGTACAGCGACCAAACTTTACTCTTGTCTACAGTTTGAAGCCTACAGGCGCGGTACCGGACAAGTCCAGTGGGACGCAGCACATGCAATCCGGCGTCGGACCGGCGAATTCGCCGCAGCTGCATAGTGTGAAGAGGTACATAAGAACTATCAGTCGACTGCTATGTTCGGCACCGCACCACATCTAGATGCGGCGAGAAACCGCATAGTGTGAAAGGGGCCTAACTGTTGCCCAACACTCTCTAACGACAGAGAGACAGACAAACTACACGACTTCTGTAAACTATTCTTCATACATACATACATACATACATACGTACATACATACATACATACATACATACATACATACATACATACTGTACATACCTGTATAGCACTTACCAAATCGCACTAACAAAAACATATCAAGAGACTGACGCAATTTAGTTTTATGTGTCAACCTTTTAAAAAGTTCAGTGTTATTCATACTTTTTGAGAGAGAGAGAGAGAGAGAGAGAGAGAGAGATGAACAAAGTGACAGACTGAAAGAAAGGAATAAAGAGAAAGAAAATGAAAACAAAATGAACAGACAGACAGACACAGACGACAGACATACAGACATCGCCCCCCTCCATTACATCAGACATTCGGGAATTTTAAGACGGGTGTTGTGGTAAGGTTAATATGAGAGCTGTGTTATGCTGTGTTGTGTAGTGTTATGCTGTGTTGTTTAGTGTTATGCTGTGTTGTGTAGTGTTATGCTGTGTTGTGTAGTGTTATGCTGTGTTGTGTAGTGTTATGTTGTGTTGTGTAGTGTTATGCTCTGTTGTGTAGTGTTATGCTGTGTTGTGTAATGTTATGCTGTGTTGTGTAGTGTTATGCTCTGTTGTGTAGTGTTATGCTCTGTTGTGTAGTGTAATGCTGTGTTGTGTAGTGTTATGCTGTGTTGTGTGTAGTGTTGCTGTGTTGTGTAGTGTTAGTGTGTATATTTGTGTAGTATGTTGTGTAGTGTTATGTTGTGTTGTGTAGTGTTATGCTCTCTGTTGTGTAGTGTTATGTTGTGTAGTATTATGTTGTGTAGTGTTATGCTGCGTTGTGTTGTGTAGTGTTATGTTGTGTTGTGTAGTGTTATGCTGCGTTGTGTTGTGTAGTGTTATGTTGTGTTGTGTAGTGTTATGCTGTGTTGTGTAGTGTTATGCTCTGTTGTGTAGTGTTATGTTGTGTAGTATTATGTTGTGTAGTGTTATGTTGTGTTGTGTAGTGTTATGCTGTGTTGTGTAGTGTTGTGTAGTGTTATGTTGTGTTGTGTAGTGTTATGTTGTGTAGTATTTTGTTGTGTAGTATTATGTTGTGTTGTGTAGTGTTATGCTGTGTTATGTTGTGTTGTGTAGTGTTATGCTGTGTTGTGTAGTGTTATGTTGTGTTGTGTAGTGTTATGCTGTGTTGTGTAGTGTTATGCTCTGTTGTGTAGTGTTATGTTGTGTTGTGTAGTGTTATGTTGTGTAGTATTATGCTGTGTTGTGTAGTTTTATGTTGTGTTGTGTAGTGTTATGCTCTGTTGTGTAGTATTATGCTGTGTTGTGTAGTTTTATGTTGTGTTGTGTAGTGTTATGCTCTGTTTGTGTAGTGTTATGTTGTGTTGTGTAGTGTTATGTTGTGTTGTGTAGTGTTATGCTGTGTTGTGTAGTGTTATGCTCTGTTGTGTAGTGTTATGTTGTGTTGTGTAGTGTTATGCTGTGTTGTGTGTGTTATGTGTTGTGTAGTGTTATGTTGTGTTGTGTAGTGTTGTGTTGTGTAGTGTTATGCTGTGTTGTGTAGTATTATGTTGTGTAGTGTTATGTTGTGTTGTGTAGTGTTATGCTCTGTTGTGTAGTGTTATGCTGTGTTGTGTAGTGTTATGTTGTGTTGTGTAGTGTTATGCTGTGTTGTGTAGTGTTATGCTGTGTTGTGTAGTGTTATGTTCTGTTGTGTAGTGTTATGCTGTGTTGTGGAGGCACCTTAACAACACAGTTGGGCCCTGGACAGCGGCCAGGTGGAGTGTGAAACGCATTTTATGATCCTATCAAAACTTTTGGTTAACCCTGCAATCCCTTCTGTTATACTGACCGGCTGTTGGGTTGTTATTGTGATGGTGGTGGTGGGAAGTAGTGGTGGTGGTGAAGGGTAGTGGTGGTGGTGGGCAGTGGTGGTTGTGGTTGATTTCTGTGGTGTTCGGAGTAGTGGTGGTGGTTGATGGCTGTGGTGTTGGGAGTAGTGGTGGTGGTTGTGTTGTTGGGTGGTGGTGATGGTGGGCAGTGTTGGGTGGTTGTGGGGATGACTAGTAGTTGGTATGGGTGGTATATATATCAAACATAAAACGTGTCATGGGTTGTATATCTATAACAATAACAACAACCATCTACAATAACTCTATCATCCACACTGAGTACCATCACATTTCATCACAACAACTATCATCATCCACTCAATAACCATAGCCACCCACCACGACGACAATTACCACCTTCTACAACCATTAACTATCACTACCACTAACAATTACAATTAACTCCTGAAATAACAACTATCCATTACAACAACCATCATCACCAGTACCATGACGATAACAACCACCTCCTTTCTACAACAGCAACCACTATTAGCCACAGCAACTATCACTACCATCCACAACCATCAGTGTCCAGGAAACAAAGATGATCCACAACAACCAGCATCACCGCCATCCTCAAGAATCACCACCATCCTACGACCACCACCATCACCCCCAATACCAACCACCATCACCACTACCACCACCCACAACAACCCTCAGTGTATCACATAGTTCGTAACAAAAAAGAAAGAAATTATCCAAAAATAAATTCTGGATAATAATTTTCTTGGGGTAAGAGTCTCGAGTATATCAAAACTCGACGAGTCATCACAAGCCGGGGTTTTTATACCGCATTTATATACCGTCAGTAATCTGGTCTCCAGGGATTATGGACCACTAAAACCTTCATTGAATTTGTAATACCTCCTTCAGGGGCAGACAGACGCTGCCCGCTCCTGGATCAACCCCCCGCGTCTCATGGGGGTGGTCAAGGAGGCGTTCTTTAGTCACGTCAGGGAAGGGGAGTACCTTAGGGTAGGCAGGATCCTCTTCGGGGAGGCTAAAGGAATTCCACAGATGTTTTAAGTGAGTTTGAGCTATTCAAAAGGCTATTAAGGTGATTAGAGGCATTTTAGAGACGTTGGAGGCAAGCTTTTGGCATTTAAATTATGACACAGGCATTCCAGAAAAGTTTCAGATGGTAGAATCATTCCAGATATATTTCAAATAAGTTAATGAATATTAAGAATGTTCCAGATGAACAAAAGTGTTATTTAGGTAAGTACCAGCCAAGGTTGGGACGTATTAGCTGCGTCACTAGACCCTCCGTTTCAGCTCAGATACTCAAAGTCGTCCCAGCTAACAATAGTCTCCCAGAAAAGCCTCACTTAAGCTAGATAAGTACCAACCACGCCAAAAAAGTTGTAGAGATACTCCGGTAAAACTACAGACTCCTGGAAAATTCTCAACAAAACTACAAACACTTTAGCCTTACTTGAAGATTCCCATCGCCGTCTAAGCTAAACTGAAGTCTTTTTAACTTAAGTATAAAGACATCCCATCAAGACTATGATCGTCCCTGTCACGGCAAGAGTCCCTAGAGAGATCCCAGCTAAAATAAAATATATCGTAGCTGAAGTAAAGACCCTTCGAAGCCTTATCCATTAAGCTATGGATATTCCGCCCCCTTCCCAAAGAGACCTCGAGACATCCCAGCTACACCAGAGATATCATAGCTTATTTAGAGACTCCCGGAGGCATGTCAATTACAGTGAGCGCCAGATACGTCCCAGCTCAATAAATACACCAAAGAGTGACTCAACCACATACATTACGTTGTACCTCAAGTGGATGAAATAAGAAATTTATCAATATTCAGACTAGGGTTTGTTTCGCCTTTTTTTATGTATCTAATCTTAAGTAATAGACAATATAGAAAACTGGATAATGGTTCCTGAGATTTTGTTTCGTAGTTGCATGAACAAAGTCGTAACCAAAATGAGAGTAGTAGTTTGTACCTCCAGGTGATGACAGATATGACATGTTGTAAACCTCTCAGTCCTCGTACCCTGCTCGAGAGACATCCTCTAAATTAACTATTAAAAGTTACGCTTATTTGTATCATCACCTCAACCTGACCAGTGGTTTGGTAGATTCCTATTTTTCACGTCTTCTTTCTTACCGTGAGTCACGCTGTCAACATCAAAATCCTTCCTCTCCTCAGATGTGGCTTAACATCTTCTCTACCTTCTCCTTGTTCCCGTGTCTTCTTTTTCTCCCTTGCCCACACTGTTAACATCATCTTCCTTCATCCTTTTCTCAGGTGAGTCTCAACGTTTCGTCTTCCCTGTCCTTCCACCTTCTCCTCCTCCTCTGCATTTGATCCCCCATCTTCATTCCAGGCGTGGCTTAACACCTTCTTCACCTCCTCCTCCTTCCTCCTCCTCCGCATCTGGTCGCCCTTCCTCCACACGTCTCCACCAACATGTTTTGGTGGGCGGACCACCGGGGTTGTCGGGCCATGCCTCACAGATTACAGTGGTCGGCGAGGCGTGGACCAAACACTCTCCGGGAGGGGACCACCTGGGTGCTGGTCCTCCTGCCTGGAGGGAGGAAGGGGGCGTGATTTACAGCTCTCTGGCTTGCCCTAGTTATCACTCCTGCTTTCCATATTGGTTATCTCTCGTTATCTACAGCTATCTCTCGTTATATATTTTTTTTAGATATCTACAGTTATCTCTCGTTATCTCTGGTTGTCTATCGTTAGCTATCGTCATATACAGTTATATATCTTATCTATAGTTTAGTTATCTCTTATCTATAGTTATCTCTCGTTATCTACAGATAACTCTCGTTACATACAGTTATTTTTGGTTATATCTGGTTATCTATAGTTGTCTCTGGTCATCTCTGGAGGTCTCCGAATTCGTCCAGAACTTAAGGGAACCAGTTAGCCAGCACCTCAGGTATTAGACGCGACTCCCAGACAAACTGTGGAGTTTGTGAAGGTGAGGGTGTCTCTAGCTCCCTGTCTGTGTTACCTCTACTTCTCTCCCTGTCTGTGTTACCTCTACTTCTCTCCCTGTCTGTGTTACCTCTACTTCTCTCCCTGTCTGTGTTACCTCTACTTCTCTCCCTGTCTGTGTTACCTCTACTCTCCCTGTCTGTGTTACCTCTACTTCTCTCCCTGTCTGTAAGTTTCTACTTCTTCCTGTCTGTGTTTCCTCTACTTCTCTCCCTGTCTGTGTTACCTCTACTTTCTCCCTGTCTGTGTCACTTCTCTCCCTGTCTGTACCTCTACTTCTCTCCCTGTCTGTGTTACCTCTACTTCTCTCCCTGTCTGTGTTACCTCTACTTCTCTCCCTGTCTGTGTTACCTCTACTTCTCTCCCTGTCTGTGTTACCTCTACTTCACCCACTCACATTCCTTTAAAACTCAGGAACTCATTAATAAAATTTAGGGGAACCAAAATGGATAAACCAGGGGTTGAGGGTGGTATGGAGGGGGTGGCAGGGTGGGTGGCAGGGAGTGAGGTGAGTTAGGTGGGGTGGCAGAGAAATATGTCTGGCCACACACAAAGGCGTCCGGGGGGGGAGGAGTCAACGCCCTGTGGAGTAACGACGACAATAATTTTGACAAAGAAGTGTATTAGCATATGTAAGACCACCCTTCCTCCACCCACTACCACCACTATCTTCTCCACCCACTACCACCACTATCTCCTACACCCACTACTACTACTACCCCTTCTCCACCCACTACCACCACTATCTTCTCCACCCACTACCACCACCATCTCCTCCACCCACTACTACTACTACCCCTTCTCCACCCACTACCACCACTATCTCCTACACCCACTACTACTACTACCACCCTTTCTCCACCCACTACTACTACCACCATCACCACCACCTCTATCACCCTCACCACCTACCACCAACACTACTCCTGCCCCCCACACCCTCCCCATGAGGAGCCGCCCTTGCTGGATGACTACCTTTACCACCATCACCACCAGCAGCGTCACCACCACCGCCATCGTCGCCGTCCCCAGCAGGAGCCGCCCTCGCCTAGCCGGATGACTACCTCCACCACCACCTCAGCTCCTGACGGGGAAGATTTGCATTGGAGATCAGTGGTTGGTTGTCTCCGCGCCGCCGCTCAGGAGTCGCTGACGCTAATGGATTTACCGCCCTCCTGATTTTTCGCTTCATGATGCTCCTATTGTCATCTGATTTACGTAGTGTTTTGGGGACAACGGTGGTGGTGGAGAAGTTGGTGTTCGTGGTGGTGTTGTTGACGGTGGTGGTAGTGGTGATGGTGGAAATCTTGGTGGGAGCTTGATTGTTGGTAGTGGTGATGGTGGTTATAAGCTGCGTTAGTGGGGAGTCCATTATATAAGCGTAAAGTTAGGCAATCTGCCAGTCATTTAATTCGTCAGTCAGTCATTCATTCTCTCGTTCATTAAATAAGTCAGGCAGATAGTGAGTCAATTAGCTGGTTATTTTATTTGCTGGTCATTCTTTTATTGAATCAGTCAGTCAGTAAGTCAGGAAATAACGCAGCAAAAGTAACCCTGTCCTTCCAGTCTCCGTCAGCGACGTTCATCACACACATTCACTCATGTAAACAGGCCACATCACACTACCCCGGCTACACTACCGAGAAGGTGGTACTGAAGACATTTATACACAGATAGATATTTATTCAGTAATAGTTTCACACTAGTTTACAATTGGTTCAGTAGGTATATAGACAATGTAGGTAGACTAAATTACTTGCTTACGATGAAGTCTTGAAGTGTCGTAGTGTTGATGAGGTGTGAAGTGGTTGGGTATTTCCCCTCAAGATTCAGAACATCTTAAGGTCATAAGGTGTAGTATGTCAAGAGAGTCCATTACCTTGCTCTCGTTAAGCTGTCAACAGAGAGGGAAGTGGAAGGTGTCGTTTAGTGTCAAGTTGATGGACAGCAGGAGCCCTCAGTGTTATTTCCGGTGGTGGCTGAGGTGGCATGACACAGCCTCACCAACCCTCAGTTTTGATTTGTATTTAGTTATCCATGTCGTGCATGACACTTCTTGTGCGTGACACTCGTAACATGTAAATACTCGAAGGAAACGACGATCCCACGTGAAACACACCAGTCTCCTCTTAAAAGTGTCATAACCTTCATCAGATTATTGTACACACACACACGACACAGATGTCCCAAAATGTCCTTCTTTCCCCCCTCCAAGAGACACCTCGTGATTATTGAAGACAAACATCAACAAGAGCAACAGACTTCCATAAAGCAGTTCATACAGGGTAGGAGATCCACGGCTTCCCTCACTCTGCCAGACGTTTATGGTCCCCCCACACCATAAACACCTTGGGGGGGTTACACACACACACACACACACACACACACACAGTATCCCTTAGCGTTCCGAGGGGTGGGTGGGGGAGGGGGGGGGGGTGTAGTGTGGGTGGGGTGATGGTCAGTTTGTTTCGTGATGAAGTGCGTCTGTACCTCTGACTGACCCAGTAGTGGCCCTTTACTTCCCTCGCTCCACTTGTTACCATCACCATCACCGCCGTCACCATCATCATCACCGCTATCACCATCACCGCCGTCACCATCACCGCCGTCACCATCATCATCCGCTATCACCATCACCGCCGTCACCATCATCATCACCGCTATCACCATCACCGCCGTCACCATCATCATCATCACTACCGCTTCATCTAATCATAATTTTGAGATAGATAGATTACTTAAGACAAAGACCTAATCACCATAAAATAAATAAACGTGTTTGTTTTCCCTGAGAGTTGGTGGGTTCTTGGGGTCGTATAATCAAGTTGATCAGAGAGCCATGTTTACCCCCGGGTCCTGGAAGGCGATACTCTGCCTGGAAATCAATTATCCTCGATAATTCTGTTAGCGGCTTCTTCCTGGGTTACTCACACAGGCTTGGGCTGGCTAAATACTGGCTGGGATTAACTGAACCCGAACGGAGTAAAGGGTTGATGATAGTTGAGCCAAATGAAAAGTCCTTTATAACCAAACGAAAATTAAAAATAAAGCCAAAACAGAATAAGTCAGGATAAGTGAAGGAGAACTAGAACCAACTAAAAATAAACGATGGATAGGTGAGAGTTGCTGGGATACGTCAGTGCTGGCTAGAACCTTTAGTTCATTCATGTGGAAGTGTTAAGAATGGTTCTATCACGCTGATGACTGGGTGGTGGCTAGGACTGACATTTGGTTATAACTAGGTAGGGTTAGCTCTTTAAAAAACTTGACAGAACTGTTTAAAAGTACCTGAAACTCTCCGACGATGAAAGCTAAGACCGGGGACACCTGAGCGAATCCCCGTGATATCATTTAGGACTCACCAAAACTACTGACTGAAACACCCTGATGAGTCAACAGAACTGACATAGAACCAGCATGAACTCTCTTACTCTCGCTAGGAGGAATACTGTAGGTTGATATATGCCTGACGCTACACCTTAACACAAGTAAACCTGGATGATACACCTTGGGGGACATGATAGAAGTCTCTCTCTCTCTCTCTCTTTGTCTCTCTTTCCCTCTTTGTCTATCTATCCCTCTTTGTCTCTCTCTATCCCCCTTTGTCTCTCTATCCCTCTTTGTCTCTCTCTATCCCTCTTTGTCTCTCTCTATCCCCCTGCCCCTCTATCCCCTTTTGCCTCTCTAACCCTTTGTCTCTCTCTATTCCCCTTTGCCTCTCTAAGCCTCTTTTTTCCTCTCTATCCCTCTTTGTCTCTCTCTATCCCCCTTTGCCCCTCTATCCCCTTTTGCCTCTCTAACCCTTTGTCTCTCTCTATTCTCCTTTGCCTCTCTAAGCCTCTTTTTTCCTCTCTTTCCCTCTTTGTCTCTCTCTAACCCTCTTTGTCTCTCTCTATCCCTCTTTGTCTCTCTATCCCTCTTTGTCTCTCTCTAACCCTCTTTGTCTCTCTCTATCCCTCTTTGTTTCTCTCTATCCTCTTTGTTTCTCTCTATCCCCCTTTGTCTCTCTAACCTCTCTCTCTTTTCCTCTGTGTCTCTCGTTTCTCTTGGTCTACTGTAGAATCCAAAAGGCTGGATCAAACATACCGAAGAATATATCAGGTCCCTCTCTCTTTCTCTGTCTGTCTGTCTGTCTGTCTGTCTGTATCTCCCTCACACTACTTAGGTTCCAGGAAGGCAGTGTGAAGGTATCTCCTAGCCTGGGTGGTGGTCGCCAGACGGAGGGAGGTGTCCAGGGCAGAGTGAGGGAGGCGAGGCTGGAATACTGATGTGCTTCCAGGCGGCAGCAGTCAGTGTTGGACCGCCTCCTACCGCTGTTTACTGTTCTGCCACACGCCTTTACCGCTACCTTACTGTGTGGTTTGCTGGCGTGGCGGCCGAGATGTCTGGCCACCATGTATATATATATATATATATCTCTCTCTCTCTCTCTCTCTCTTTATTTATTTATTTATTTATTTATTTACTCACTCATATTTCTCTCTTTTCTGTCACAAGACTTTACTATTTCTACTGTAATCATATTGTTGGGGATGAGTTTGGTCAATATACACACTCTCTCTCTCTCTCTCTCTCTCTCTCTCTCTCTCTCTCTCTCCGTTTATTGCTCTGCCAGCCGCCTTGACCACCTTACTGTGCTCATCCTCGTGTGAGTCTGTCTGGCTCATCCACTCGAATTATTCTTATTTCCCTCTCGTGTTTTTTTTTCCCCAGAAGTTTTCATTTTACACTTTATTATTATTTTTTTTTTTAACCTCATAATCTGATGCGACTTATTTTTTACTCTATGTATATTCTGGTGATTTCTGCAGAGGTCAGGTCACAGAAATGGTGAAAAAAAATTGTGCTTGGTGAAATGATGTGGGAAGAGTGGAGGACATTCTATGCCTTTTTAATGTAAGTGATTCTGGGTGTCCTAAAAATGCCCCCTCCCCCCTCCCCCCTCCCCCCTCCCTCCTCCCTCCTCCCTCAAAACATACTGGGGTGAGGTACGTGGAGGAGGGGTGGAAAGGGGGAAGGAAAGGAGGAAGAGGAGGAGATGAAGATAGAGTGTGGGGAGAGGGAGGAGGTAGATGGAGGAATATTGAAAGGGTAAGGAAAGAAGGAGAAGGATGGAGCTAGATAGGTGAAGAATAATTAGAGGGGGAAAATGAGTTGGGTAGACGGAAAGGGGATTGGAAGGGGAAGGGAGATAGAGAAAGGGGAAGGAGCATAAACACAAAGCCTCCTCCATCCCCTCGTTCTTCGATCCTCAAGAGCATGGGAGCTTAAACAAAGGAGCATAACACCTTCATGTTCCTCCCTACTAAACCTAGGAGCATGACAGCATAAGTGCACGCTCAAAAAAGTTCCCCCGCAACCACGTGTGGAGGAACCACCACCACCATCACCGCCACCACCACCTCCATCACCACCACTTACCGCCATTGCCACCACCACCATCACCATCACCACCACCATCACCACCACTTACCGCCACTGCCACCACCACCATCACATCCACCACCACCATCACATCCACCACCACCATCACCGTCACTACCACTATCACCATCATCACCATTCACCGCCATTACTACAACCACCACCACTCATCGCCACTAAAATTACCACTACCACCACCACACTCAAGGCACTCTAACTCCACCATACCACGAAGCCGCACCGCAAGACATCACCACCACCACCACCACCCACTCCACTCACCATAACTCCACCACACCAGGAGGCCGCACCATCCATCGCGGCCCCTGTGTGGTGACCAGCCGGGCGGAGAGAGAGAGCCTTGTATGTCCCCTTGTTTGTGGCACAATAACTAGTGTGTGTATCTTACCAACATACAAACACACATATTGTGGCCATGTCCATAGTGCTCGCTCGTGTGGAAGTGGCCCTGGTTGTTGTGTGTTTGTTTGAGCGTGTTAGTGTTTGTTATTGTAATGTTTTGTTTTTCTTGAAGTGTTAGTCTTGAGAGTGTGATTGTATGTATCTGATTGTTTTTGTAGGTGTGTTTGTGAGTGTTTTGTGAGAGGGTGTTTATGTTTTGCCGGTGCGTATGTTTACTTCTTTATATGTTTGTTTGTATGTGTATTGGTTAATGTTTGTGTTTATTTTATGCATGTGTTTGTGTTTTATCAATGGTTTTGCTAATGACAGTAGATTTATTTTAATGTATTATGTGTTTTTAATTTGTTGGTGTGTTTGGGATGTGTTGTGATGTGTGGGTGTGTTGGTGATGGTGTGAGGGTGTTGGTGATGGTGTAAGGGTGTTGGTGATGGTGTATGTGTGGGTGTGTTGGTGATGGTGTGAGGGTGTTGGTGATGGTGTGTGTGGGGTGTGTTGGTGATGGTGTGATGGTGTATGTGTGGGTGTGAGGGTGTTGGTGATGGTGTGTGGGGGTGTGTGTTGGTGATGAGGTGGTGGTGATGGTGTGTGTGTGGGTGATGGTGTGTGTGGGGGTGTTGGTGATGGTGTATGTGTGGGTGTGTTGGTGATGGTGTGGTGTTGGTGATGGTGTTGGTAATGGGTGTGTTGGTGATGGTGTGTGTGTGGGTGATGGTGTGTGTGTGTGGGTGGTGTGTGTGGGGGGTGTTGGTGATGGTGTATGTGTGGGTGTGTTGGTGATGGTGTGGGGTGTTGTTGATGGTGTGGGGGTGTTGGTGATGGTGTGGGAGGGTGTTGGTGATGGTGTGGGGGTGTTGGTGATAGTTAGCCGATTGGAGGGTGTTGGTGATGGTGTATGTGTTTGTTCGTGGTAGTTTGTTAGAAGTTGATGATTGATGAAGGAAGGTGGTGGTGCTGTTAGTGTGTGTCTTGTGGGGTTTGTTTATGTTTTATGTTAGTATTTGTTATTTGGCTTTGTGTTATGATTTCAAGAGGTTCAGGAGGTCCATTTAAATACTAGGTTTTAAAGCTCAGTGGATTTTACGAAGAGATTTTATTATTGTTTCCTTTCTATCTCCATCGCCATTCTCGTTTCTTTTTCTTGTTCTCCCCCTATTCTCTTCCTCCCCTTCTTTTCCCACCTCTATCAAAGTACTACCATATCTCTTTATACCCTCTTTCTCTCCCTTCTTTCCCCTCTCCCACCACCTCACTTAACTTCTTAACTTCCTTTCCCCACCCCTCCCTTTCCACCTCCTTTTCTATCCTCTACCCACCTCCTTCATCCTTCTCTCCCATCTCTTCCCCTTTTGTTCATTCCTTTGTCCTTTCTATCCTCCCAATTGCCTCTCCTTCCTCCTCATACTCCCTCTTTCCTTT
>NW_024737068.1:11486560-11520377 GCF_018991925.1 Homarus americanus
GGGTTTCAGAATAGCTTGTATCTTTTCTCCCTCACTTCCAGGATTAGTCTTCTTCTAGATGGCTCCTGATGGTTCATTTATTCCGTACACTTCTAGCGGCGATAAATAGATAAATATATATATATATATTTTTTTACTAACAACATAACTTTAAGTCTTTGTCCATCGACAATTTCATATTCAGATCCTATAGAAACTCTTTCATCTCACCTAAAAGTCTTACCTCGTTTGTCTACGAATGTTCTTGGTGACATTTCTAATTAGTTTGCTTCTAGAGACGACAAGTATTAGTGTTGTAATGTTCCGCTGAACGAGTGTCCGAGAGTCGTTCGTCACCTCCATCTTCAGCACCTTCAAGAGACACACCTTTGTTCTTGGACTACAGTGTTCAGTCTTCCCAATACTGTCTCTAATGCTTATTCTTCCTCGCTTCTACTGCTCGTCTTTATCTATATCCTAAGCTCTCCATAGTCCTTCGGTCTCCCCCCTCCCACCCCACATCCCACCACCATCATCACCACCACCGTCGCCGCCGCCGCCGTCTCCACCACCACCTCCACCACCAACACTTGGGGGTTCAGCCATAACAGCTCGTTCTCCGTGTCCTAAAGTACTCATAGCTCTTCATTTAGTGGCTGTCTAGAATCCACCAAGGTCTAGATCCTTCCAGTAAGACATAACCTCAGGGTCAAATGAATCAGATTCAAGTACGGTTTATATACCTGAAAAGATTTATACAACTTATACTTAAGAATATGGCTGGATAAATTGTCGTTGCTTTTAACCGTGTTGGGTATCTTACCTTCTTAATGCTGTATCGTCATATATCTCAGTTTAAACATCCGGAGAACATTATAACACTGATAAACTTCAGATTAGGAGAGTAGGTGGTAGGAGGCGGGGTTAAAGAGGGAGCAGTAATGGAGAGGGATAAGGAGGTGGGAGGTGGTGGAGGGTCGACTGAGAGGAGGAAGGAGAGGAAGAGTAGTGGGGAGGGTGGAGGGTTAAGAGTTAAGGTTAAGGGATGGGAGGGGAAAAATCTACCAGGAAAGGAGGTTAAAGGGACGGACAGGATGGTAAGACAACAGTCAGAGGTGTTACGGGAGGGGCAGGAGAGAGAGAGAGAGGTGTAAGTGAAGTAGGATGGGGGAGTCGCAGGTGTGAGGGGAAAAGAGTGAGAAAAAAGGAGAGTAGAGGGGTGGTGAGAGGTTAATTAAGAGGTCACTAGGGAGGGACGGGAGGGAGGATAAATCTGGTGAGGTCAGCTGAGAGGGGTGAGGCAGGTTAGGCAAGGTGAGGGAGGGAGGGGGTGAGTGAGTACACTCTCTAGGGAGGGGTGAGTTTGCAAAGTGGATGGGGAACATCAAGAGGGGAGAGGGGGAATATTGGAGGATGATGGAGAAATGATGGAGGGTGGTGATGAAGTGAAGGATGGGGTGATGGAAGGGTCAGCTGGGGTCCCGGGAAGGGTCTGCTGAGGCTCCTGGGGGAGGGTCAGGTGAGGGAGAGGGTCCCGGGGATGGGTCAGCTGAGGGTCCCGGAGGAGGGGTGATGGAGGGTCAGCTGAGGGTTCTGGGGTGGGGTGATGGAGGGGTCAGCTGAGGGGAGGGTCTGAGGGAGGGTCTCGGGGTGGGGTGATTGAGGGGTCAGCTGAGGAGGGTCTCGGGGAGGGGTGATAGGGGTCAGCTGAGGGAGGGTCTCGGGGTGGGGTGATGGAGGTTCAGCTGAGGAGGTCTCGGGGAAGGGTGATGGAAGGGTCAGCTGAGGGAGGGTCCCGGGGAGGGGTGATGGAGGGTCAGCTGAGGGGTCTCGGGGGAGGGTCAGCTGAGGGAGGGTCTCGGGGAGGGTCAGCTGAGGGAGGTCTAGGGGATGGGTGATGGAGGGGTCAGCTGAGGGAGGGTCCCGGAGGAGGGGTGAGGAGGGTCCCGGGGAGGGCGGAGCACATGGAGACTATTGGAAGGTAAAAGGTTGTCACAGTCAATCTAGCACGCTGGATGACGTTATTATTTGATCAAGAACTGTGAACCTTTTTCCTTGCTGGGGCTCGACCAGTAGCACGACCAGGGCACGACCAGGGCACGACCAGGGCACAACTTGCGTATGACCAAGGTACGGCCAGGAGTACCACTAGGAGAACGAACCAGGGCATGATCAGGAGTACGACCAGGAGCACGACCAAGGTACGACCAAGCCCCGGGGTACGACCAGGACACGACTAGGAGCACGACCAAGGCACGACTTGCGCATGACCAAAGTTCTGCCAGGAGTGCCACTAGGAGAATGAACCAGGGCATGATCAGGAGTACGACCAGGATACGACTGGGAGCACGATCAAAAGCATTAAAAAAGGGCACGACTAACTAGGAGCACGAGCAAGGTACGACCGGGAGTACGACCAAGGCGCACCGGATTGGAATTACAGTGGAGTACTATCAATGGAAGACGACCAAAAGAACGACCCATAGACAACGACTAGGGGAGAAACGACCAGTAAGCAAAGGGAAACCAGTCAGTCTGCACCTGAATTCTCACACATTATTCAGTACTGTGTAGAGAGAGAGAGAGAGAAGACTCACATAGACAGACAGACAGACAAATGAAAGAACTAAGCTGATCAAAACAGCTCTACACTTGAGCTAAAGGGAGAGGTTCAGCAGTAAGGAAAATAAAAGCGAGTCATTACTGCTAAGACCACAACTGTCATCAACAAGGAACGTTACAATGAAACGTCGCCTCGGCCTAACAGCATTTAGTAAAGGGCGGGTGAATGACTGTAAAGAGAGAGAGAGAGAGAGAGAGAGAATATGGATATGCGTGCATGTGAAGAGAAAAGAAAAAAGGAAAAAGCGAGAGAAAGAAAGAAACAAACAAACAAACAAACAGTGTTGGTACCCTGTATGTAAAGGGATAAAGAGAGAGAGAGAAAGGGAAAGTGTGGGTATTCCTGCATCTAACGAGAGAGAGAGAGAGAGAGAGACGCATCATAACCTTGGTCTTATCACTCGCTCGCCGACCCCGGGAAAGTGTAGCTAATTCTTTACCGATACCAGATTCTGCACCCGCTTGATAACGATTACAACGACCTCATTAACAGGAGTTTAATGTGTGAATGCCAAATGGAATCTGAATAGCTAAGCGTCGTAAATAACTGAGATAAGGCAAGTGCCAGCCAGCCGAGCCAAGGCAGGCAGGGAGGGAGAGACCAGGGCAGAAGTCTTTTTCCTCTATTCTTCGTCGCTGTTTCACTCGCTTGTAGTCTCTTCTGGATGTTGAAGTTTCAAGTCGACTAACGGGAGTTCTCCAGGGTATTCTGTGTGAGTGAGTGCGTGCGTGTGTGGTGCGTGCGTGCGTGTGTGTGTGCGTGTGTGTGTGTGTTTTGTGGAGAGGGCTATGCTGGGTAGTGGTGAGGTGATGTGTGTGTTTATCGTTATGTTTCGATCGTTTCGTTTCGTCGAGGTGTCGTAAATTTTATTCTTCTTGGGGGTCGAAACCTGGAAGAATATCGGGTTTTCATTTACATCCCGATCTGTGTTGCGACAGGGTGGTGGTGATGGCTCCTCCTCTTCTTTATCTTCTTTTTTTTCTTTCTCTTCCCTTGTGCCTACGTTCTTCCCTTCCTCATTTTCCTCCTTTCAAGTGTTTCCAGGTCTCCAACTCTCCCTTTGCATTCCGTTTCTCCCTCAGGGTACCGCAGGGCCATCCGTGCCCTCCCCTGCACCCTTCTCCTCTCCTCTCCCCCTCCCCCTCCTCTCCCTCCCTCCCTTCCTCCACCTTCACCCCACATCCCCAACACACACGTAATGAACCAGTTAAAACTTGGCCACGTTTTATCTTCGCGGCCCCAGCTACTAATAAAGCTGGTCCGCGGATTTAGCACACCATTAAATATGGAAATTATAACTGGGGACTCCGAGGTCTTTTATCAACCCTGCTGTTGCGACCTTTTTGCCCCCAGCCATCTGAGGAAGGAAAAAACTGGTTGTGTTGGTCTTATCTGCCCCGGGTATTTTCCTCAACTATTAGAGGGACGATTATATAATGCTATTCTGAGTTCAGGTACTTAAGAGGTTTATACGGTGAATATTCCTCCTAACTGCAGTTGTAGGAACACATCTAACTGGTTTTCTTTAATTAAACAACAGCAATAAGATCAAAATAACATCAAGACTCTACCTTAACTATACACGTTCATTTAACATCAATTAAGTGACAAAGTGAAAATTCATATATCTTTCACAATAATTTTAATGTCTTAATTTACTGCAGCTAATTAAAGGTATCTGGTTACAATAGACTCGGTGTAGTTATGATGTTATTGTCTTATGTTATTATGGTGTTTTAGCTTAAGTCATCCAGTTAAGATAATGTCTTTAGTTACGAGAAATATTCACGGTGCGGACCTATGAGAATTTGAACCCGGAAACAGTCAGTCTTTAATGTCGGGTCAGGTTATGTTGTGTCTTAGTGTGCTGGAATGTTTGTATAACCTGGGTGGTATATCTTTAGTATGCTGACGTGTATATATGTGTATTATAGTGTATATCTTTAATATGTTGACGCGTATATCTGTGTATAATTGTGTGCATATCTTTAGTACTGTATGTTAAAGTAAACGTTCTATTATGACATGATGAATATTACTAGTACAGTCATCCTGTATGTTATATGTCCTTGATATACATACAGTATATAGTATGGTGGGATGTATGATTACTGCTTTAGTTAAACGTTCTTTCGTATACTGATATACTTATGTGACTTTTGGCGGGGGTGCAGTATATCTCTAGTCTCGTTATATTTACATGATGGGTGTATAGGGAGTTGATCAGTGACGTCAGTGTTAAAGTTCAGTGTGTTTACGTAGGAGGTGTGGCTGGCAATTCCTTCCTCGGTGTTGACAGTGTACTAGTGTGTGGAATTTAAAACTATTTTAGTGTACCATTAAATTTTTTTTTTTTATGAATTATGGGTGAAAAAGTTATGGTGGAATTCAAACACTGAAATAATAGATACCACACACACACACACCCACACACACACACACACACACACACACACACACACACACACACACACACACACACACTAATAACAACTTTAGAATGCCTGACTGAAGTTATCTTATTACCGAGTAAGATAATATGCAATACAATATAATAATAGTGTGTAGTGTTGGACTGTTGACAGCTGTATTTTACACGTATATTACACCACTTCACTGATGATGTGATATACACTGGACAATATATATTACTAAATGCGTTATTACCATTTTATACAAGTTGATGAATGTTACAATTAGTGTAATTTTAAAACATTTTGTAATGCGGCCATAGACTGGTACATCATATGAATAATAACACATCCGACCAGTGTAAATGAGCACTACTAGATGAGTTATATTGTAGTTTAACTTTGTAATGGCCTTTTCTGTCCAGTCATTTGAGGGACAAATTAAACAACGAGAAGGAATAAACTCTAATGAAAACAGAGTAATACCATTAAGCGATCTATTCAACTCGTTTAATACACGAACCGGGTGAGGGAAGCTTCTGCCTACCAGACACAGACACACACACGCACACGCACACACACACACACACACACACACACACACGCACACACACACACACACACTGTAAACACAAATTATGACGTCATTATAAACATGGCTTTCCCTGTATCATCTCTCCTCTAGCATCAAGAGACTATCTCCTAGGCTAGCTGGGAGACCTGGGAGATTTGCATAACTGGCCATGGTAGCATCTTGCAGAGAGAGTGGGGGTTAGGGGGAGAAAGAGCACAGGGGGAAGGGGAGAAGGAGAAGGAGCACAGAACGGGGAGGAGGAACACAGGAGAAGGAGGTGGAGCACAGGGCAAAGTGGAGGAGGAACACGGGAAGGGGGTAGGAGATGAGGAGATGTAGGTGGCCGCAGTGGATACAGGCGCCATACACGGAGCGTACTAGACCAGATGTATATTTTTTTTATGTACAATGCCGGCGGAAACACAAGGAAAGGAATGAGGGGGTATTTACATAATGGTAGGGGGGAGGGGGAATTAAGGTTGTTGGTGGGGTATAAGGGAAGTGCTGGTGAAGCTGGCACAACATACGTATTTGTTCATGGAGTTTAATCATGTGTGTGTGTGTGTGTGTGTGTGTGTGTGTGTGTGTGTGTGTGTGTGTGTGTGTGTGTGTGTGTGTGTGAGAGAGAGATTTAATGCGAATGTGTATGTGCCTGTATGCGTGTGCGTGTACAGTATATGCTTGTATATGGCTATGCATGAGTGTATACTTGTATATGAGTGTATTATATACCTACATGTAAACGTGTATACATGCCCCTGTACCTCAGTGAACTAACCCTGAATCTATTCCCGGATTATTTTTTAGCAGTTTATTTATTTTTTATTATCATGGATCCCTCGAAGCTTTACGGATAAAACATCAAAAAACACAATAAAAACCTCGGGATATGATGGATATACCCGAGGTCAAGGTACCCGGGGCGTGAACACTGAGAAGGTCAGCCCTATGGTGCGTGACCCTAACCTCTCAACCCTTCCTGTAATAACATAACTAAAGTGTTGATACCTGGTAAAAGATCTATTTTTTCTATGAGTTGAGTGAAATTAATATATCTGAGGAATAAATGTGATATACCCGCTATAAAAGAGAAATATTCCTTATAATATTGCTGTGTTTTGGTGTGTAATATATAGACAATAAACCTTAAAGAAATATATCCCAGGTGAGCCTATAATTTGATATATCTCACTACATTTCTATTTACAATTATTGATCACTACTTACCTCGTCTACACACATGCATATATTGACTGCTTAATGAAGTTGAGATACATTTAATTTGGGTGATGAAGTCGTCTTAGTGCGATATATACAGGTGTGTGTGTTTAACTATGTGTTTCTATGTTAATAATAAGACTCAAAACACACACACACACACACACACTCTCTCTCTCTCTTCATACGTGATCTATCCACTTAATAAGAGCCAGTCTAGTCAGCCACGTCTCGGGCGTGGAGGGCGCACGGGCTGTCATGTGTCATGGTGGCGGTGCAAGAACTCTGATGGATGGACTTACCGCACGTCCTCTCTCTCCTCCCGCATGGTCCTCTCTCTTCTATCTCTCTTTCTCCTTTACGTCTCTCTTTTCAGTCTCCACGCCCTTTCTTTCTACTCTTTCTCCACGCCCTTTCTACTCGTGTTAAGCCTTTTCTACTCAGCCCCAAGCATATTTCATCCCTCTTACATCCCTTTTCTTCTCACCTACCCTTTACACCGCGCCTTTCCCTCACCCCACCCAGAACACCTCCTTTACACTACCTAAAAAAAAAATTTGAAATGCTAACAGACACAGACCAGACAAGTGGCAAAGACTTAGGATACATGAAGTAAGATGATCTGAACTGATAATGGAGTAGGTAGGAAACAGCTGCCAAACAGGGAGGTACTACCGCCTGGGAAGATATTGGCAGCATAATGTGTTGTCTAATGGTAGACCCTGCTGCCATATGGCATCACGAAAATTGTGACCAAGTCCCAGGTTGCTGATCTGACTTTCTGCCTCATCAGCACACAGTTGCAGGGTCTCAATTGTTTCTCTTTGACAACACAACATATATATTGTTTCTCACTCTTGATCTATTTTACTTTTGCCTTATATGTATTAATTTATGGTTTAATGTGTACTAATCTGGGGGTATGAAGGAGTTTGGGTTAGTTGAGGTTCTGTGAAATGGAACTTTAACAGATAAGTCTTGGACCCTCCAGTTATCCTCATGGGCTGATGGAGGGTGTGTGGTAGCGGCTGTAGTGAGTGTCTCGTCAGAACACTGGTTGTTGGAGTACCTTTAGAATAGAGAAAGCGATGACATATCCCTAGGAGAACAATGCTGGAAGTTATCTGCTAAAGACACTATTGTTAATTGTTTGTTATGGGTTTTTGTACACCGAATGAAGTGAGGCGAAATGCCACCACACCACACCACACCACACCACACCACACCACACCACACCCAGCCTACAGATGACCTCAGTGTTACAGCTAAGAGCACACGTGTCAAGTGGTCGTTATTAAGCAGGGTCTGGCTCCGAATATGTCCAATCTTCACCGGAGCAATTTCAGCTAAATTTCTGACAAAATATATCATGGTAAGACTTGAAGTAATGGTGATGCCTAAAATGTCAGTACTGTGTGATGATGTTATTGTTAAAAGTTATGATAAACTGTACGATATCAACATCTTACTGACTACACTATTATGATATATTAATTTAGTTGCATTGGAGGAAACCAAGTCAGATGTATCACACTCAGTTTTGCATGCGAGGTCTTTCTGGGGAGTTGAAGTTATCTGTTGTCTGACCTGCAGAATTTCATCAAGTGAGAGTAGGTAAGTCAGCGTGAAGGATGTATGGAAGATTGACTCAATACAAGTTGCTGACAGTGGTGGTAAGTAGTGGCTGGAGATGGACACTGTCAGCGGTGTTGTGTGGGCGGATGTGGGCGATACAGACAGGACCTGAGTGTGGTGTGGGCGTGATATTGGCAGCCAACAGGTTACAATGGCCGGGCACGACGGAGTCTGGTGGCACCTATTGTCCCCTCGTGACAGATGTCTTTCCTTCCACCCTCATCCCTCCCCTGTGTCCCTCATCATTCCCCTGTGTCCCTCATCATTCCCCTGTGCCCCTCACCCCTTCTGTGTCCTTTACCCCTTCCCCGTGTCCTTTACCCCTTCCCCGTGTCCTTTACCCCTCCCCCGTGTCCTTTACCCCTCCCCCGTGTCCTTTACCCCTTCCCCGTGTCCTTTACCCCTCCCCTGTGTCCCCCACCCCTCCTTGACTCAAGGGCCGGAAGTCGCCCCTCACAGGGTCATGGACTGGGGACAGGACGGAAGAGTCGTGTTTTGCCCCTAGGAATATATCCTACATGGCTCCTTGCCGCTTTCTGTCTCTCACACTCTCCCTCTCTTTCTCTCACACTCTCCCTCTCTGTCTCTCACACTCTCCCTCTCTTTCTCTCACACTCTCCCTCTCTCTCTGTCTCACACTCTCCCTCTCTGTCTCTCACACTCTCTCCCCCTTTCTGACACACTGTCTGTCTGTCTGTATTAATTTATATTTGTTTATTACCGTTTTCACAATGATTTTCCATGTAATTGTATTCATTTCTCTCAAATAAATTGGAAGCTAATGTGTTGTTTCAGTAGGTATCGTGTGTAGCTGATGTTCAGTATGTGGCCAGGCAACAAGGAGGCGGGTGTTGGGATGCCACACCGAAGAATATTGAGTCTGAGGTGAAAGATGGCATGAGGGAGAGACTTCATTGTGATGTCCGAAAAATAATTTTAGTCTTGATAGTTCGAACCAATTGGTGGAAGGGAGGGGGGGAGGGAGGGGTGCACTGAAATAATTCGAATTTGCTAGAATTTGGATTAGCCGGAGTATCTTTGTTATACGAATTTTGAATCTGATGTACACCCACTAAAAATTATTCGGCACCCTTACGGCCTGATACATTATGACACGGGTGCCGAATATTTTTTTAGTGGGTGTACAGTATAGTGCGTAGATTGATGAAGTTAATGAAAAATGGGTTCCGCAGCCTTTTAGCGTCAGTGTGGATACAACACACCGAACACTAAGTCTTTGGTATCCATGGATGCATTGTGCTAGGTACTGCACCTGACCGCCTTTTCTTCCCCCAACTGGAAATTAAAGTAGCCATTTATAGTTGGGTGGACTTGAGTGCCCCGGGGATGAATGGAGTGCTGTGTCCATTCGCCGCCACACCCCATAACAGGTGCAGTGTCAACTTTGTTTCTTTGGTCAATAACTAAATAAAACTGACATTTTTATATAAGGTGAGTGGAACATGAGGTGATTGAGGCACCCGACACTAAAAATGAATAGAGACGACCGGAGTGTGTCAGGCGGGAGTTGTTAGACGACACCGTTAAAGGCGTTCCATACATGTACTGTACAACCGGTGCTGCCCTTGACGCAGTGATCATGTGTGTCTGTGCACAAACTTCCTTACGAAACTACAAAGGTTGTTTTTGTTGTTGCCTTCATATTATAATTATGAAGAAAAAGGAACAAGACACTACATCTTCGGATCAAGACAAAATTCGGATTAGCGAGGCTGGATTATCCTGGACATACCTAGGTAGTGTCAGTAGTGAACAAAGTTTGTGAAGATATTTTTATTCATTTTTTAATTTGTAAGGTCACATACCGAGTATCTTTCTGTTCCTTCCTTTCTCTTTCTTCTTTTTTTCCTCTCCTAGTTCTTCTTCCTTTCTCTTCCTCACTCCTCCTCAAGTATTACCTCCTATTCTAACATCTTAATACAGCTACAGTACCTCCCTGGCGTCTCGGTCACCACACAACACAACAGCTACACCTCACCATCAACACATTGATTTCCTCACTGAGTCCACCAGAATATTTGGTGTTCATCAATTATGTATGAAGACTTGTGTATGAAGACATCAACTGTGTATGAAGTTTACGGTAATAAACCAGGTAAGACAGACAGACAGACAGACAGACAGCACCATGAACTATATTCCCCAAACCTTTTCAGTTCGAAGATATAAATTTTGTTCTTTTGTCAATAATGTTTACAGCCTCTACTAGGAGATTGTGTGTGTGTGTGTGTGTGTGTGTACAACGAGCAAAGAGAGAATAACTGGTATAAGAGAGTAAATAAGTAGGACAGTGAGAGTGAGACACAAACAGCGTGATAAACGTGACACAACTAACACACGAGAACACGTAGAAAGAAAGTGTAAACACCAAAGAAGACAAGTGAAGGAAAAAATCCGGGAGGAGAAAACAAAGGAAAGGAGAGACGGTGGGGGGAGGCGGAGGCTGACGTGGCGAGAGTCAAGATGTTTCACTCAAGTTGGTGATTGTTGTTGACACCTGTAGGGTCGAGGTGCCGCGGTGCCAGGCAGGGGCGGCGTGCTATAGTGCCTGGCAGGGGAGGCGTGTTATAGTACCTGGTAGGGGCGGGGTGTCATGGTACCCGGCAGGAGCGGCGTGCCATGGTGCCAGTCAAGGGCGGCGTGCTATAGTGCCTGGTAGGGGCTAGGTTCCACTGTAAGGCAGGGGTAGGGTGCTGTGATGCCAAACAGGGGTGGAGTGTCACTGTGCCAGGCAGGGAAAGGAACGCCACTTTCCAGTGCTCCCACCACCTAGCGTCAACTTCTTCAACAGGAACACACACTCTCCACCTCTGTTAGGTGTCCTCACCCTCCTCTTACTCTTGCTGGTGTTGTCCCGGAGCGGGAGGTTCAGCTGGACCCTCCTCCCAGCTCTCATCAACACGTCGCCACCAGTCCCTCATCTCTCTCAACTTCGTCACTCTTCCCAACAATCCTCCACCCTCCCCTGCTGGCGTTATCACGAGCCAGGAGGCGACAGGACGGCCAACTTGTCGTGGTGGCTCGCCCACAGCCAGCCCAGCTTCAGTGACACATTCTAATGAAATCCTACACGGCCACCAAAGATGCCGCGCCGGGAAGTTGCGACGGGTTGTCATGGGGCGTCGAGCCACTACCAGCAGGCGACGGCCGAGGGAGGAAGTCGCCGGGGAGAGGGATAAGACCAGGGGAGTGGGAGGAGACCTGGGAGAGGGAGGAGACTTGGTGAGAGGGATGAGACTTGGAGAGGAAGGAGGTGTTGGAGAAAGGGAAAACCTGTTGGAGAGAGAGAGAGGATTTGAGGGAAATTATGTGAGGATGACTGAGACAGTAAATATTGGGAGGAAAAGGAGGTAATGCGAGGAAGACATGTTGAGGACATGGAGGGATGGAGTGAAAGGGGAGATGATGGGGTGAGAAATGAAAATTTGAATGAGGGGAGGGAAATTTTAGAGAGAGTAGGATGGGTGTGTATAATAAAAGGACACTGGGGAGGAGAAATGCTTGGTAGAGGGATGGTGGACTGTGAAGGAGAGATATAGGGAGATTGGGCGAGACGTGAGGATGGTAAAAGAGGATTAAAAATAACACATCATCCGAGCAGATGTAAACCCTGCCCGCAAACCCTTACCAATCTAGTAACGCTACACTATACATTAATATAGTCACCGTTGGGAAATTGTCTGATGTCATCATTGGCTTTAACGCCCGAGATACACCTAGTGAATTACTGCGCGATTTGAATCAGAAGTTTATCAATTCAATTTCAATTTCAATTGTTTATTCCTTGATAGAGGAAGCGGGATCCTAGTGCTGTCACTAGGTACCCCTGTACAATGACACCAGAAGCATCTGGCAAGTGTGACAAGTATATACAGTATAAATATTATAAAGGGGCTTACTAAAGCCTAAGGAAGGAAGGATATTCCTTTAACACATAATCAATATTATTTACAAAATATCTGGCCAGTATGGGGAGGATCATCGTGTCTCCGTCAGGGGGTCGTGGAGTGGTGGTCCAGCAGGCGTCACGGAAGCGTTGTGTGTGGGGACATCTTAGGAGGTAGTGGATAAGGGTGCTGCTGTCGGGTCTTCTGCATAATGCACAAGAGCGTTGAGAAGTTTATCATGTAGACTTTGTCACAAGCTGATCAAACTCACCAAGTTTGGCGCAAGGCCGCAAACCTGTTCTTGTGGTATTTTGGGGACAGACAGACAGACAGACAGACAAGACCAAAAACAAAAACTTGCCTCGCAGTTACCTTCAGGACACAGAACACGAAAGAAAATGATCTATGGCTACTTCATGTACAGATAAATGGCATTTATCTCCGATTATCAGGAAATAAAATAAAATAAAATGCACTTTAATATTGTTCTCACTAGGAGATAAACGGAGTTAACTTATGTGAGTCAGTATCTATATATATGTTTTCATATCTCCAGTAAAGGGAAAATATAAGTTAGCAACACTTTGTATCGTAGATTAATAAGTTTTCTCACCTCTCCAGCCAGAAGATTATTTACCATAAGAATTTCCGAGAATCCATCTTTGTGTCGTAGATAACGAGAGCCCAGTAAGTGCTCTCTGACATCTCTAGTTAGAGGGAAGACCAGCGCATGAACCTTTAAGAACCTGAGCCATGGTTCCCTCTGGTGGCTCGCTCACACAGTGAACCTGAGAGTTAGAGCAGCGAGGTACTGTACTTGAAGCTATTTCCGCCAGTGTGTGAGTGTGAGGGAGGGGGACGGTGTGGCCCTCACCACAATACAGTAGTGGACACAGTCAGCGCTTGCTGGTGATGGCTGCAATATACGTTCACTGGATGGAATATTGCAAGGGACGTTTACATCACTGTGTGTGTGTGTGTGTGTGTGTGTGTGTGTGTGTGTGTGTGTGTGTGTGTGAAGCATCAGGAGGGAGGCAGTAGATGTCTCACACACACAGACGTTACCTGTTCATACAACTACAACAACACCAAGAGGTAAAACAAGAACAACATCAACAAACGAATTCTTTCATATATACAAACTTAGATGGAGTTTGTACATAGGCTATTAGACGTTTATAAAATCTATGTGACTTATTATGTGTTTTACCGAGGCTTCAAAAGTTTGTAAAAAAAAAAGAATTAGAAAATGAGGGAGGAGTTAGGTAGGGGGGAGGGTAGGAGTAATGGAGGAAGGTAAGAGTTAAGAAAGGAGGGAGAAGAAGGAGTAGGGGTGAGGTTGGGGAGGAGAGTAGGGGTAAGGGAGGGAGGGAGGTAGAAGAAGGGGTGAGGAAGAGTCCAGACGGTGAGGGAGAGAGACAGATGGAGTCATTTCCAGTACCCAGATGCCTCCTCCTTCCCCCTCTCTCTCTCCTCCCTCCTACCTTCTTCTCTCTCCTCCCTCCCCATTACCTGTCTTCCTTCTTTCTTTTCTATCCTTCCTACTACTATCCTACTATCCCTCCTTTCCCCATCATTTATCCTCCTCCATTTCTTCACCTCTCCTGGCCTTCTATATCCCCCATTCTCTCAACTCCTCCCTCACCTCTTTCTTCTATTCCCATCCTCCTTTCCCACTTTTCTTCCTCAGCTCTCCATTTCTTCCTCCATCCCTCCATCTTCCGTCCTTAGCTTTCCATCGCCCCTCCCTCCCTCATCTCGCCCTCTTCCTCCCTCCCTCCCTCATCTCTTCCCTCCCTCCCTCATCCCTTCCCTCCCTCCCTCATCCCTTCCTTCCCCTACCCTCCCTCATCCTTCCTTCCCTCCCTCATCCCTTCCTTCCCTCCTCCCGCATCCCTCCCTCCTCCCTCCCTCCTCCCTCCCTCCTCCTCCCTCCCTCCCTCCCTCCCTCCCTCATCCCTTCCCTCCCTCCCTCACCGCCACTCTCCGTAGTCCCTGCAGTATCGGTATCCAATGTTCCGCAATGCCGAAGATCCACCCGGCCGCGGCCTCCACTTGTGGCGCAACAGTTACGTGGTGGTGGGATGGCATGGTGTGGTGATTTGGATGGCTTAAGTGTGGTGGATAGCAGGGTGTGGTGGTGGATAACTTAGGGTGTGGTGGTGGATAACCAAGTGGTGGTGGATAACTTAAGTGTGAGGTGGTGAGATAACTTAAGTGTGGTGGTGGTGTGCTTAGGGTATGGTGGTGGATAGCAAGGGTGTGGTGGTGGATAGCAGAATGAGTGGGGTGGATAGCAAGTGGTGGTGGATAACTTAAGTGTGGTGGTGGATAACTTAAGTGTGGTGGTGGATAACTTAAGTGTGGTGGTAGATAACTTAAGTGTGGTGGTAGATAACTTAAGTGTGGTGGAAGCTGATTTAGGTAAGATTAGAGTTAACTCAAGTGCTGTGGAACTCAAGACAAACAAGAGAGAAATAAATAAAAGCCAAATCACACACAAATTTCCCCTAGGAGTTATAGTCCTGTTCTCTGAGCTGAAGAAGACGACGACCCGACCACGTCATCTCGGATCACGAGACTTAAGAAGCTGTAAGTCCGGCGGTGGCGGCTGCTGTGGAGGCTATAGTGGCGGTGGCGGCGTCCGGGATTAGACTTCGGGAGGTGGGAGTTTCCGGCCGGTAATTGGATGACGAAGATCCAATAAAAACGGGAAATCCGGAGGTTGGTAAGTAAAAATTACCCGTGGCAGGTTGCCCTCCCTTCCTCCCTCCCTCTTTCCCACCCTCCTTCCCTCCCTCCTTCTCTCAGCCTCCTCCTCCTGCCAGGGCCGTCGCTCGCTGGGTCTTACCAACGCTGTAAAAAGTATGTGTCGCTGATGGTGAAGTGTCGCTCTTTCACGCACACACACACACACACACACACACACACATATATATATATATATATATATATATATATATATATATATATATATATATATATATATATATATATATATGTGTGTGTGTGTGTGTGTGTGTGTGTGTGTGTGTGTGTGTGTGTGTGTGTGTGTGCGTGTGTGTGTGTGTGTGCGTGCGTGTGTGTGAGGGCAACCTTTACCTTTCCCTCAATCTAACCCTCCTCTCCTTCACCATCACCCTCGCCCTCCCCCTTACCTTCCCCTCGCTTCATCACCCTTCTCCCCTCCCATCTCCTTTAACCTTACCATCTCCCTTTGCCCTCCCCTCATACTTACCCCCTCACCCTACCCCTTCCCCACTAACCCTCCCTGTCCCCTTCAAAAAATATACAGTGGCGTTCCGGTGGTATCCGCTACTTTTTTTTCTTTAGATAGAGGAGGTTGAGTTTTCTTAGGGTAGCTGTACTGCCTCTCCTGTAAAGAAGAAAAGGGAAATGTGTGATGTTCTGGGTTGACATTGGGGCTGTTTTTTTAAGGCCAGAGTGTTGTCTTTTAAGAGTATTTCATTTTTCTTAACGGATGCTTCCTTACTCTCTCTTCTGGCCCCCTGCCCCTACCTCCCCATTCCTTGGCCCTGCCCCTGTCTCCCCATTCCTTGGCCCCTGCCCCTACCTCCCCACTCCATGGCCCCTGCCCCTATCTTCCTACCCATGGCCCCCTGCCCCCATTCTCTCCCACCCATGGCCCCTGCCCCTATCTCCCCACTCCATGGCCCCCTGCCCCCTATCTCACCACTCCATGGCCCCCTGCCCCTATCTTCCCACCCATGGCCCCTGCCCCTATCTTCCCACCCATGGCCCCTGCCCCTATCTCCCCATTCCTTGGCCCCCTGGCCCCTACCTCCCCACCCATGGCCCCCTGCCCCTATCTTCCCACCCATGGCCCTGCCCCTATCTTCCTACCCATGGCCCCCTGCCCCTATCTCCCACCCATGGCCCCTGCCCCTATCTCACCACTCCATGGCCCCTGCCCCTATCTCCCCACCCATGGCCCCTGCCCCTATCTCCCACCCATGGCCCCTGCCCCTATCTCCCACCCTTGGCCCCTGCCCCTCATCTCCCACCCCTTGGCCCCTGCCCCTATCTCCCCACCCCTTGGCCCCCTCCCCTACCTCCCACCCATGGCCCCCTGCCCTATCTCCCCACCCATGGCCCCCTGCCCCTATCTCCCACTCCATGGCCCCCTGCCCCTATCTCCCACTCCATGGCCCCCTGCCCCTATCTCCCACCCATGGCCCCTGCCCCTACCTCCCCACCCATGGCCCCTGCCCCTATCTCCCACTCCATGGCTCCCTGCCCTATCTCCCCACTCCATGGCCCCTGCCCCTATCTCCACTCCATGGCCCCCTGCCCTATCTCCCCACTCCATGGGCCCTCCTCTATCTCCCACCCATGGCCCCTGCCCTACCCTCCCACTCCATGGCCCCCTGCCCCTATCTCCCCACTCCATGGCCCCCTGCCCCTATCTCCCCACCCATGGCCCCTGCCTCCCCCTATCTCCCCACTCCATGGCTCCCTCCCCTATCTCCCCACTCCATGGCCCCCTGCCCCTATCTCCCCACTCCATGGCCCCCTGCCCTATCTCCCACCCCTGGCCCCTGCTCCCTATCTCCCCACCCCTTGGCCCCCTGCCCCTATCTCCCCACTCCATGGCCCCCTGCCCATCTCCCCACTCCATGGCCCCTGCCCTCTATCTCCCACCCCTTGGCCCCTGCCCTATCTCCACCCCTTGGCCCCTGCCCCTATCTCCCCACTTTGGCCCCTGCCCTATCTCCCCACTCCATGGCCCCCCTGCTCCTATCCCCCCACTCCATGGCCCCCTGCTCCTATCTCCCACTCCATGGCCCCTGCCCCATCTCCCACTCCATGGCCTGCCCCTATCTCCCCACCCCTTGGCCCCCCTTCCATCTCCCCACTTTGGCCCCTGCCCCTATCTCACCACCCCTTGGCCTCTTGCACTTATCTCACTACCACTATCTTCCCACCACCCATAGCCTCCTCACCCCTACATTCCCCTACTTCTACCCCTCTTCTACCTCTACCTCCCCACTCTACCCTCCCCTAAGTTCCACCTCCTCCCCCACCTCCACCCCTACCACCTCCTTATCTTCCCACCACCAGTCTCCTATATCTTATTCACCATCACTACCTCCTCCACTCCTACCTCCACCCCACCCATTCCCTTCCTCTACTATTACTTCCTTCCAACCTCTACCTCCTACCCCTTCCCTCCTCCCTTCCCTCCCACCACTACCTCCACCCTACCTCACTCCCCTACCCATACCTCTCCTCACCACTACCTCCAACCATATCTCCTCCCCTGCCTCCTACCCCTATTTTCCCCTTTACCCTTCCTCCTCCCAGCCCCACCCCCAACCCCTAGAAAAATATGTGATGTGTGGGTTGCCATCTGTTCATCTTCAGCGCCTTGTTATGAACTTCACTCTCAGGAACTAAAAAATGAATAAAAATGAATAAAACGAATGAATGAATGAATAAATAAATAAGTAAATACTCAGCCACGTTTCGGGTGACGTTCAATTTAATGGTTCTGTTTTTAATTTTTTTTTCTGACTTTTTCATAATTTTTGTACTTTTTACTTTTTTTTTAATTTTCACTTTTTTTTTCTTTTTAATTTTTACTTTGTTTATCTCTACTTTTTATTGTATTTTTATACTTTCGAGGAAGTTTTTTGAAATATTTCTGGGTGTTCGTGTGGTACTGTCAACTAAGGCGTATGTTTGACTGTACTTAACCTAACCTAATTTAAGTTAATAAACTTTGACCTCCCCTAACCTCACCTTACCTAACTTAACAAAAAGTCAACCATAACACTCTCGCTCTGGGTGACGTCTAAAAGTACTTCTGGGTTTTATTCTTCCAGGCTTTTGTTCCTCTGTCGGGGTCTTTTTAGTCTTTTTTGTTAATTATTTTGTGGCTGACAGATTTTTTTGTTTTTGTTGGAGATTTGTTTTTGTTGGAGATTTGTTTTTGTTGGAGATTTGTTTTTTGGAGACTTTGTTTTCGTTGATATTCTTTATTATATTGCTCTCTTATGGACGTGTTTCTTTGTGAGTTTTTGTTCTTTTGTTGGTGATATTGTTGTTGTTTTGTTGGCATTTTTGTTTCTTATTTGTGAAACTTTATTGTTAAACCAGACTACTAAGATATTTTATAGACGTAATAATAATAATAATAATAATAATATATTATAAGAAATTACAAAGGTTACTACATAAAAGAACAAATAGATAAATTCTTATGTAGATAAATTAATAAAAGTTAAGCTTCTCGCTGTCACTCTATAAAAGCGTCAAGATGTTTTACTATAAGTTTAGTACATATAATTTCAAACTCTTTATAGGTTAAAACAGAAGATTTTAGTCTGTTGGAGGATGAGAGAACGTTGGTTGAACTTCCGTTGAGTTGTCGCTCAAAGCTTAAAGTTTTAATTGAGTTGTCAGATACAACTTTCAGCTTGGTTATTAATGAATGCTTTTGTTTCTCCGTTAGAAGAAAGCCTTTAAGCTCTTGTTAGCTTGTAGAACTAATATTTTTTTAGTACTCCCATATTATAATAAGCTTTTTATCTATTAAAGAGGACAAGATTTCGAATTAAAAACGTAAAAGTGTTTCTCATGTGACTGTTAATAATACTAATAATAACAGTATAACAGTATTTTAATAGTAATAACCATAGACATGAGAACACTGACTGGTAGAGAGATTGCAGGAAGAGACGACCGACTCACCAAAACAAGATCGTGTATGAAGAGTCGAAAAACAACATGAAACAAGAGTAAAATGGGTAGATGGTAGATGGTGAGGTGACTTAGAAACAAATAACAAATGATCATATGGGTGGAGAGTTTATCCCTTCATTTGCACCTGGTGGCTCTGTGAACAGGGAGAAGACGGAATTTCTTGCGTCTCATTTTGCGAGTGATACAGCGTTAGTACCCAAGCCAGACCGCCACTTCTCCCCAGTGCTTCCTCCTCTTACTAGTGCCAGTCTGCATACTGCAGCATAACAAAAAGTACAGGAAACTCCTCGACACTGATGTTGGTAAAGCCGCAGGACCAGACTGTATGAGTCTCTACAGTCTCAAAAGATGTTCACGGTCATTTGAAGCCTCTCTTGTAGCTCTCCCAGTCTTGGCCACATCTGGAGGAAGGCGAGAATTGTTGTGCTCACAAAAAATAACCAAGACATCAGCGTAGAACTACAGACAAATGTTTCCACTGTCAGTAGTTGCCAAGGTCTTTTGGAAATTCTTGTTCAACTACCAGAGGCGCTCCTTGTTTAGTAATATATATTAAGCAGCAAACAATTTGGTTTTAGAAGTACATCAGGTGTATTACTGCAGATAGCCACCAGATAATAGTAGAGTCTTGACCGTGGAGAGGATACAGTCTTGAACACTGCTGGGTCATTCATCACAGTCTGACACGAAGGTCTGGTATCTAGGATGAAGTCACTTGTGGTAGACAGTTTACTGTGTTTACTTAGAATTATTTAACTATGCGTTCCTTTGAATTATAATTAATGGTTTTCTCGAAGTGGCATAGAGGCTGGTGTGCCTAAAAGGTAGTGTGGTGGATCTCGACTGTGGAATTATCTCCATGACTTACTGAAATTAACCCCAGACTGATGAAACGTTGACCTTCACCGCACATGTGACGGATATTCATACATTAATTACATGTTAAGGAATATATAATTACCCATAACTCACAAAAAAGGTCAAATTAAGTATTTTTTAATTTGGGATTCTGGTTCTTGTTCTTATAAAGGAATTAGATGATACAAGAGATAATAATACACAGGCGGAGGACAGACCCACCACACGGCAGATACCTGGACACACACACACACACACACACACACACACACACACACACACACACACACATCTGAGAAGGATGTTTTGGGCTCACAGATTGATGTGTATAAAAAATTAGTGATGGTAATAATAAGTTGTTTTAGTGATGCTACTATACCTATATTGATAATAATAATAGTAATAGTAATAATAATAATTTAATTAACTTTTATGACTATAAAATAACTGCTTCTACTTCTACTACCACTATTCTTACCACAACTACTAGCTCCAACAACGATAATAATAACAACAACAACAATAATAACAATAAACAGCATCGTTCAGCTCAAGTCCAGCCGCTCTCACCACCTGACTGAACATTGAACAAAGATCAGATAAGTCAGCCTCTCTCTCTCTCTCTCTCTCTCTCTCTCTCTCTCTCTCTCTCTCTCTCCCTAGCTTCACCCACCTACCATCAGCATCAGCAGGAGGCGGAGGGAGAGAGGAAGGGAAGGAAGCACTACACACTCCCACATATACGGCCGCTCCTCCACATCCCACAAACGCCTGTGTAATTACTCCGCCTCAGCTGCACCAGGCTGTCCGCTTTTATTCCAACTTGACTCTGGGATGTGAATCAAAGTCGACATCAAAAACTTCTGTGTGTGTGTCTGTGTGTGTGTGTGTGTGTGTGTCTGTGTGTATGTGAGGAAGAGAAGAGGGAGGGCGGTGGTGGTGGAGGGTCTCATGTGTGTGTGAGTCGAGGAAGCCCATATGGCCTTCTCCTTGCCAATCTGTTCACTTAATTCATCATTATAAAATGCACTTGTGCCTTTCTCTCCCCAGGACCCCAGAGTCTCGAAATGGCATTAAAGGGATGATATCTCCTGGGGGTCTTGAGGGGTGGGAGGAAGATCGGAGGATGGATTCATTTGCAAGATATTCTTCAGGTTTTGGTGGCTGGTGGGAGAAACAATTGGACTAATGTGTTCGTACTGGCGAGCGTGTGGGAGGGTCGGGGTGGGGATAGGTGTTGGGGGTGGGGTATTGGAGGGTGGGGATGGGTGTTGGGGTGGGGGGGTGTTGGAGGTGGGGATAGGTGTTGGGGTGGGGGTATTGGAGGGTGGGGGTGTTGGAGGTGGGGATAGGTGTTGGGGTGGGGTATTGGAGGTGGGGTGTTGGAGGTGGGGATAGGTGTTGGGGTGGGTTATTGGAGGGTGGGGATAGGTGTTGGGGTGGGGTATTGGAGGTGGGGATAGGTGTTGGGGTGGGGTGTGGAGGGTGGGGTGATGGAGGTGGGGGTGTTGGAGGGTGGGATAGGTGTTGGGGTGGGGTGTTGGAGGTGGGGGTGTTGGAGGGTGGGGTATTGGAGGTGGGGATAGGTGTTGGGGTGGGGTATTGGAGGGTGGGGGTGTTGGAGGTGGGGATAGGTGTTGGGGTGGGGTATTGGAGGGTGGGGATAGGTGTTGGGGTGGGGTATTGGAGGGTGGGGATAGGTGTTGGGGTGGGGTATTGGAGGTGGGGATAGGTGTTGGGGTGGGGTATTGGAGGTGGTGGGGTGTTGGAGGGTGGGGTATTGGAGGGTGGGATAGGTGTTGGGGTGTGATATTGGAGGTGGGGTGTTGGAGGTGGGGTGTTGGAGGGTGGGGATAGGTGTTGGGGTGGGGTATTGGAGGGTGGGGATAGGTGTTGGGGTGGGGTATTGGAGGGTGGGGATAGGTGTTGGGGTGGGGGTGTTGGAGGGTGGGGATAGGTGTTGGGGTGGGGGTTTGGAGGGTGGGGTGTTGGAGAGTGGGATAGGTGTTGGGGTGGGGTATTGGAGGTGGGGTGTTGGAGGTGGGGATAGGTGTTGGGGTGGGAGTATTGGAGGGTGGGGATAGGTGTTGGGGTGGGGTATTGGAGGGTGGGGATAGGTGTTGGGGTGGGGTATTGGAGGTGGGGATAGGTGTTGGGGTGGGGTTTGGAGGTGGGGGTGATGGAGGGTGGGGGTGTTGGAGGGTGGGGATAGGTGTTGGGGTGGGGTATTGGAGGGTGTGGGGGTGTTGGAGGGTGGGGTGTGGAGGGTGGGGATAGGTGTTGGGGTGGGGTATTGGAGGGTGGGGTGTTGGAGGGTGGGATAGGTGTTGGGGTGGGAGTGGAGGGTGGGGATAGGTGTTGGGGTGGGGTATTGGAGGGTGGGGATGGGTGTTGGGGTGGGGTGTGGAGGTGGGGATAGGTGTTGGGGTGAAGATTGGGAGATGAGAGTGTTGGAGGGTGGGAGTATTGGAGGTGGGGATAGGTGTTGGGGTGTGGTATTGGAGGTGGGGGTGTTGGAGGTGGGGTGTTGGAGGTGGGGATAGGTGTTGGGGTGGGGTATTGGAGGGTGGGGATAGGTGTTGGGGTGGGGTATTGGAGGGTGGGATAGGTGTTGGGGTGGGGTATTGGAGGGTGGGATAGGTGTTGGGGTGGGGAATTGTTGGAGGTGGGGATAGGTGTTGGGGTGGGGTATTGGAGGGTGGGGATAGGTGTTGGGGTGAGGGTATTGGAGGTGGGGATAGGTGTTGGGGTGGGGTATTGGAGGGTGGGATAGGTGTTGGGGTGGGGGTATTGGAGGTGGGATAGGTGTTGGGGTGGGGGTGTTGGAGGGTGGGGATAGGTGTTGTGGTGGTTTGCTTGGGGGTTGTGATTGGGTGTCAGGATAGGTGTTGTGGTGGGGATGTTGGGTGCTGAGGGTAGATGTTGTGGTGGGGATAGGTGTTGTGGGTGAAAGTGTTGGAGGATGGGGGTGTGGTTGATGGATATGATGATAGTAGGAGGTGGCGATGATGGGGTGGTGATGGTGGTTATGTTGGTGGAGGATGGTGCTGATAGGCAATGGTGATGAGTGATGGTGTCTGGTGGTGGGAGTTGTGATGGTTGTGAGGTAATGATGATTGTGGTGGTGGTGATGGATTCAAGGTTGGTGATGGTGAGGTGGTAGAAGGTGGTGGAGGTGGTGATGATGATGGTGGTGGAGGTGGTGATGATGAAGGTGGAGGTGGTAATGATGGTGGTGGAGGTGGTGAGGGCTGGAACTGGTGATGGTGAAAGTGGTGATGTCGGGGATGATGATGATGTATGATGATCATGACGGTGGTGGGTGGTGATGGTTATGTGTATGTGAGACTCCTTTCACACACACACACACACACAAACGGGGAAGGAAGAAAGGATGAATTCAGGGGTACTTAGTTAAGGGAGGGAGTGGTGGAGGGGTGAGGGAGGGAAGGAGGGAGAGCAAAGTGAGGGAGTGTGGGTGATGGGTTGGGTTAGCCTGACAGATGACAGCTGAGAGGAGAACATAGTCCGTGGGAACCTCACTTAACAGAAGGAGGGCAAGTGGTAAGAGGAGAATTAGATTATGTCATATACACGAGGGATGGGTGAGGCGCCCCGCACAGGAACGATGTGTCCCTGGGAGGGCCACATTAATTTTGATTCCCGGACCCACCCGGAAGCGGACCCAGTCTCTCGCACCAAAACCGCAGATTTGATTTGAATAAGTTAGGTTTGGTCAGGTTATGTTAGGGCTAGGTTAGGTTAGATCGAGTTATGTTCAGTAGGTTAGAGTAGGTTAGGTTTCGGGTCTAGGTTCTTATTTTGAGTTTCATCTGTTGGCAGCAGCGAGGCGAGGCAACACTAAGAACCTGCCTTCATATACCTGGCGTGACTGGTTAAAGAATTAGTGTTGGTGCTGAAAATTAACGCTCAGAGAAACTATGAGATACATATGTATTGAAGTATTTGTCTTACTCTGTGTGTGTGTGTGTGTGTGTGTGTGTGTGTGTGTGTGTGTGTGGTAAATACAGGACTGAGTTTTTGTAATGGAAGGATCTGCGTCCTTTGGAGTTATCATCCTCCTTCCCGGAATCCTTTCTTAAACCAGGAACACAAATGTGAAATTCTCCGATATTTAAACACACGTGTATCAGGCTAAGTCTGACTGGGTGGAGCATGAGTCACTTCCCAGCGATGTGATGGATTGTTAACTTGTTGGGCGGGCGTCTGGTGATCCGCACTTGAACTAAGATGTTTGGAAATTTTCATAAATCGTCAAATATTTCTCCCGCAAACTAGTACAAATATACCAAGTTGATCTCGTGGTTGTCAGTAGTGAGTTACTCCACCACCTTGACAGTAGTTCACCCCAGGCTTGTTCTACCACCCCAGAGTGTACTTACTGAGTGCTGAGTGTACAGGGGCTAGTGTGCAAGGTGCTAGTGTACAATTGGAAGCTAATCCTCCACTCTGTCCGCGACTCGAGCCCGTGTCCATTCACCATTCAGAAATTTATGTATTTTACTGTAATTATATTTCTATTTGGTAACCTAGAACTAGATTTAATGACCATTTTATACCAATTTCTTGTGGTTTGTGCTCTAATTATAATTTTTATCTTGTCTTTTCGGGTGTAGTGGAGTAGTAAGCAACATTTAACTATATAACGGAGTACCCGTTATAGTACATCCTTCTTTCCTCACACAGCCAAACTGTGGAATGCTCTGCCTTCTTTTGTGTTTCCATACTCATACAACCTGTCTCACTCCAAAAAGCTGGTTTCAGGATGTTCGTGGTGTAGATTAATTTGGTCTTTTTCTCTTCTATTTTTAATTTATTTTTACTCTTATTTTTTGGCTTCCCATGGCCCGTTGTGGGTTAATGACCTGTGCCCGGGTGGGCGTCTGGTGAGGCTGGTGACGCAGGATGTACACGAGGCGGCATAATATCAGTCATAAGAATTGTTCGCAAGACTGTACAGTGATGCTGAAATTTGTGACTAAGTTCCAGAAACTTCAGGTGTGGCTGATGTTAGAACAGGCAAACGTTGAGGCCAATGTGAAGAGCGTGAGACAGGTTATGAGAGACCACCTAAGTATTTTCGTAGATACTCTGTAGCTACAGTTCTCAAGATCTACAGTGATCAGAATTTCGCTTATTAATCTGAAACTCCATCCCAACAATATCCTCGGAATCCAGCAACAATCAACTGAAAACTGCAGACAACTGATGAATTTCCGTAATATAAGTCCCCGGCTTACTTAAAGAGGATGATCACCTAACCACTTATGTGAACAGTAAATGGCCAGATAATGCGCCTTAGGGTTAGCGAACAGCTAATACGCGATCAAGAATGGCTACAGTGTCCTGCTGTTAACTGTTTCAGGAGGACTGTGTGACAGCCACTATTAACCAGGATTGTTGTTTGAGAATGAAGGAACCTGGCCAGCTTCAAGGTGTCACCAGGAGTGATAAAACATGAAGTTTTTAACAAGATGGAACCGCACCACACAACCAACAATATGCACAAAGGCAAGAGGATAAGCGTGGTGACCGCGTGAGGTTTCGAAGAGCAAAGAACAATTCGTCTTCTCACCATTTATATCAAATTCTTGTGGTTATTTTATCTGGAGTTTACCTGGAATACAAGATTTACAGACATCTCACACTCCACGATTTAAGAGAGTAACTGGTCCCATAGTCCGTCGAGTTTTGAGACGAATAACACAAGAGGTGATCAATGATATTTTGGGTAACCTCACAAATACTGAGGGTCCAGAGACAATAAGGCAGCCAATAGATCACATCAAACACATTTAAAGTTCTGAAGGATCACTGTTCTTTTGATAAATATGTTAATAGTGATGCCTACTGTATAATGACGATAATAACCCTGTGATTGTAATTTGGTTTAGATTAATTTTCTATCACTTTCAGTTCTCCACTAACTCTTCTAACTTCAGACACCAAGGCTACAGCGGCACTGACTACAGGCCAAGAGGTGCTGTGAGAGGAGTTCATTTTCACAATTCTCGCAGCGAAAGTGTAAAAGATAGCATTTTATATTTTTCCTTGTGTATCTCTCTCATCAAACACCCGGGGAGACAGACAAGAGGAGGCTCGTAGGAGAATTATGGAAGACAAAGGGAAGATATAGAAAATGATGATGACACAGTGGAGTCTTTGAAGATATCGCTGGTGTAAGACTACAGGCAGACAAGGCGGGATCTTCAAAACAGGGTGACAGATGAGAAAACCTGAAATAAAATGCTATAAAAAGGAGGGGAAAAAAGACATAGGTGAGAGACATAGGGGAAAATTCAGAGAGATTCTGTCCACATATGAGGCTGATTTAAAAGAGAACGGCAGCAAACAACAGTATGCTTCAAACAAAACTACGGTAAATGAGTTAGAAGCTTCGAAGATAACAGTTAAAAAAGAGAAAGAAACTTCAAAGAAAACGATAGTAGAAACAGTGGTAGATGAGGGGGAGACTTATAAGAAAACAGTAGTAGACAAGAGGGAGACAACTTATATTCCTTTTAGGGCATAAAGCTTAAAAAACTGAGACCATAATGATCAGTAGACCAGGAACTCTAAGCCCCTTACCTTAAACTCCACATATAAGGTGTTGAAGTCTCTGTTTAAAAACCACATATGATCAGAGAGACAACCCAAGATATTAAGCTCTTTACCCGTATCTTCAGATGGTTTATCTTGGACTTTACCAGCAAGATGTAAGTAATTGCCTGTGATAATAATATTAACATGACACATACATACACACACACATAAAAATAATAATGAACATACATTTGGTAGGTGGTGAGACCCTGGTAGGTGGTGAGGACCCCGGTAGGTGGTGAAGACCCCTGTAGGTGGTGAGGACCCCAGTAGGTGGTGAGGACCTGTAGGTGGTGAGGGACCCCAGTAGGTGGTGAGACCCCAGGGTGGTGAGGACCCCGGTAGGTGGTGGGAGGACCTGGTAGAGGACCCCAGTAGGTGGTGAGGACCCCAGTAGGTGGTGAGGACCCCAGTAGGTGAGGAACCCAGTAGGTGGTGAGGACCCCGGTAGGTGGTGAGACCCTGGTAGGTGGTGAGACCCCAGTAGTGGTGAGGACCCCAGTAGGTGGTGAGGGACCCTGGTAGGTGGGGACCCCAGTAAGTGGTGAGGGGACCCAGTAGGTGGTGAGGACCCCAGTAGGTGGTGAGGACCCCAGTAGGTGGTGGAGGACCCTGGTAGGGTGTGAGGACCCCAGTAGGTGGTGAGGGACCCCAGTGGGTAGAGGGACCCAGTAGGTGAGACCCCTGAGGGGTGATGAGGAACCCAGTAGTGATGAGGAACCCAGTAGGTGGTGAGGACCCCGGTAGGTGGTGAGGACCCCAGTAGGTGGTGAGGACCCCGGTAGGTGGTAAGGGACCCCGGTAGGTGGTGAGGACCCCAGTAGGTGGTGAGACCCCAGTAGGTGGTGAGGACCCCAGTAGGTGGTGAGGAACCCAGTAGGTGGTGAGACTGTAGGTGGTGAGGACCCCAGCAGGTGATGAGAACCCAGTAGGTGGTGACCCCAGCAGGTAGAGACCCAGTAGGCGGTGAGGACCCCGGTAGGTGGTGAGGACCTCAGTAGGTGGTGAGGACCCCAGTAGGTGGTGAGGACCCTGTAGGTGGTGAGGGACCCCAGTAGGTGGTGACCCCAGTAGGTGTGAGGAACCCAGAGATGAGGAACCCAGTAGGTGATGAGGAACCCAGTAGGTGATGGAGACCCCAGTTGGTGGTGAGGACCCCAGTAGGTGGTGAGGACCCCAGTAGGTGAGGAACCCAGTAGGTGGTGAGGAAACCCAGTAGGTGAGGAACCCAGGTGGTGAGGACCCCAGTAGGTGGTGAGGGACCTGGTAGGTGGTGAGGACCCCAGTAGGTGTAGAGACCCCAGGTGGTGAGACCCCAGTAGGTGGTGAGGACCCCAGTAGGTGGTGAGGACCCCTGGTAGGTGGTGAGGACCCCGGTAGGTGGTGAGGACCCCAGTAGGTGGTGAGGACCCCAGTAGGGGTGGTGAGGACCCCAGTAGGTGGTGAGGACCGGTAGGTGATGAGGAACCCAGTAGGTGGTGAGGACCCCAGTGGTGAGGACCCCGGTAGGTGGTGAGACCCCAGTAGGTGATGAGACCCCAGTAGGTGGTGAGGACCCCGGTAGGTGGTGAGGACCCAGTAGGTGGTGAGAACCCAGTAGGTGGTGAGGACCCCAGTAGGGTGAGGACCCCAGGTGGTGAGGACCCCTGTAGGTGGTGAGGACCCCAGTAGGTGGTGAGGACCCCAGGTGGTGAGGACCCGGTAGGTGGTGAGGACCCCGGTAGGTGATGAGGAACCCAGTAGGTGGTGAGGACCCCAGTAGGTGGTGAGGACCCCAGTAGGTGGTGAGACCCAGTAGGTAGTGAGGACCCCGGTAGGTGATGAGAACCCAGTAGGTGTGAGGACCCCAGTAGGTGGTGAGGGACCCCAGTAGGTGATGAGGAACCCAGTAGGTGGTGAGGACCCCGGTAGGTGGTGAGAACCCCAGTAGGGTGGTGAGACCCCAGTAGGTGGCGAGTATCTTCAACAGGCTGAGAGGCTTACAGCAATGGTGAATATCCTCAGCAGGTGGTGAAGACTTTCAGCAGATGGTGAAGGCTTTCAGCAGGTGGTGAGGATCTCCAGCAGGTGGTGGGGCCTCATGGGCAGGGGCTCCAGCAGGTGGCGTGGGAGGCGTGGCGGCGTTAATGAGGCGGGCTGAGAACAAAGGGCCAGGCGCGGCGCGGAGGCCCCTGCCCCTGATAGTCTGGCTACGCCTGTTGAGCCCTGATTACACCAGATTTATGGCTGGCACCGCCACCCTGCCACTCTGACACCCTGCCATCCTGCCACACTAACCACCCTTGTCACACTGACCACCCTGCCACCCTGACACCCTGCCATCCTGCCACACTGACCACCCTGCCACACTGACCACCCTGCCACTCTAACACCCTGCCACTCTGACACCTGCCATCCCGCCACACTGACCACCCTGCCACACTGACCACCCTGCCACTCCTGTCACTGGACACTGCCATCCTGACACCTGCCATCCTGACACCCCTGTCATCCTGACACCCCTGCCGTCCTTCCACACTGACCACCCTGCCACACTGACCACCCCACTCACACCCCTGCCACTCTGACACCCCTGCCATCCTGACCCTGTCATCCCAAGCCACACTGACCACCCTGTCACTGTGACACCCCTGCCATCCTGCCACAATGACCATACTGCCACGCTGACACACCCTGCCATCTTGCCACAATGACCACCCCACCACTGTGAACCCTGATATCCTGCCACACTGACCACCCCTGCCATCCTGCCACTCTGCCACCCAACCTTCTTGCCACCCTACCACCATGCCAAACTGCCATCCTGCTACCCTGCTGCCACAACGCCACCTTGCTTCAACAACGCCACTTTGCCACCCTACTACCAGCAATGTGCCAAAAGCCACCCTACCATTCTACCACTTTGAAACCCTGCTGCCACAAAGTAACTTCCAATTTGCAACAAAGCCACCGTGTCATCCTTCCACCCTGCCATCCAGCACCCCTGTTACCATTCTGACGCTCCTCTGCTACCCTGCCACCGCAATCTTGCCTTTCTGTAACCATATCCACCACCATACCTCCCTGCCAATTCTTCTACCACCCTGACCGCCGCTACCCTGCCGCCACCATCATCACCACCCCTAGCCACCAAGCTATCATTCTGACATAGTTAAGCCACTATATGTTGTCACTACAACCATTACTTAAATGCCATTATAGTGCCACTATGGACTTTTCTCGTCACCATGAGTCACTGCTCAGATACCCTGTGTCACTGTTCTAATACCTTGAATCACTGCTTTGATACCATACCACAATAATTTTGAACTCTTATCATGAACCATCCTCATCTAACCAAGAACCATCCTCGTCTACTAAAAATCCTCACCTTATCTACCGTGAATTACCCCTAACCCGATCTACTATGGACGCTACCATGGTCATCTGTAATAAGAGAGAGAGAGAGAGAGAGAGAGAGAGAGAGAGAGAGAGAGGAATTGTTGTACATTATGTTATGTAAATGCTGGCCAGGCATTAATCAGCAGGGATGCTCTGTTTATTGGCTTCAAAGGAAATCAATCACAGACTGCTGGTGTGTGTGTGTGTGGGGGAAAGGATGGTGTGAGTGTGGGGGAAGGTGGTGTGTGGGGAGGGTGGTGTGTGTGTGGTGAGGGGAAGGTGGTGTGTGTGTGTGTGTGGGGAGGGTGGTGTGTGGGGTGTGTGTAGGGGTAATATGTGTGTGTGTGGGGGAGGGTGTGCGTGTATGGGGAGTGTGTGGGGTGGGTAATGTGTGTGTGGGGGGAGGGTGGCGTGTATGTATTTGTGTGAGGGAGGAGGTGGTGTGTGGGGGCAGGTGGTTAATGATTACAACCCGTTTACAGGTAAAAATTTCATCATAAACATTTTAACTTATTTTCTGTTATAAGCCCTTAGTTAAAGCTTACACCTTAGTGAAAAGCCGAACAATAATTTTTTATATGTGCTATAATTCTTAAATATTAAACTAACATACATTTTTCTGTCATAATCAATTACTATGAAGCTTTCAACTAATTTTCTGTAATCAATCAATACTACTACAAACCTCCAACTCATTTCAATTTGTTACTTCAATAATATAAATTTAGAAACCCTCATTAAAATTCATGAGTTCATATCACACAACCCATTTTCTATATCATACTTCACTAACATAAAACATGCATCCCATTTTCTATAACACCACACAACATCAAAGGAGTATCACCCATACGTCATTTATCACTGTCACAAAACTACATTTATGAGCCAGAAATAAAAAACTCAATATTTTTTTCGTTCATTTTTCGTTTCACCTCCCTTAAAAAGCCTGAATTAGCTAACAGTGCAATATTTTGGGTAATAATTTGCAGCAATAGTGAGGGTGCACGCAGGAGGGGGAGAGGAGGGGGGCTAAACCATCAATTATTGTAACAGACCCAACACTATTTTCACATTGTCTATTAATCTCTGTGTCTATCAATCTATCTACCTTTCTGTCTGTCTATCTATTTATCAGCCAGCATCTTCTTTCTACTTTTGTTGAATATAAAGCATTCTTTCCGTCCCTCCAACCCACCCTATTCATAATAAAGCCAGCGTAGCCCACCAACCCACCATAAATAAAACCTAGCCTGACCCACCAACCCACCCTATTCATAATAAAGCCAGCTAGTCTCCAACCCACCATAAATAAACCTAGCCTGACCCACCAACCCACCCTATCCATATTAAAGCCAGCGTAGCTCACCAAACCAACTATAAATAAACCTAGCCTGACCCACTAACCCACCCTATTCATAATAAAGCCAGCGTAGCCCACCAAACCACCATAAATAAAACCTAGCTCACCCCACCAACCCAACTTATTCATAATAAAGCCAGCGTAGCCTCCATCCCACCATAAATAAACCCAGCCTGACCCACCAACCCACCCTATTCATAATAAAGCCAGCGTAGCCTCCAACCCACCATAAATAAACCTAGCCTGACCCACCAACCCACCCTATTCATAATAAAGCCAGCGTAGCACCAAAACCACCATAAATAAACCTAGCCTGACCCACCAACCCACCTTATTCATAATAAGCCAGCGAGCCTCCAACCCACCATAAATAAACCTAGCCTGACCCACCAACCCACCCTATCCATAGCCGCGTAGCCCACCAAACCACCATAAATAAACCTAGCCTCGACCCACCAACCCACCCTATCCATATAAAGCCAGCCCACCAAACCACAAGAAATAAACCTAGCCTGACCCACCAACCCAACCCTATCCATAAAAGCCAGCGTAGCTCCACCAAAACCACCATAAATAAACCTAGCCTGACCCAATTCTATTCATAATAAAGCCAGCGTAGCCCACCAACCCACCATAAATAAACCTAGCCTAACCCACCAACCCACCCTATCCATAATAAAGCCAGCGTCACCATCCCACCATAAATAAACCTAGCCTGACCCACCAACCCACTCTATTCATAATAAAGCCAGCGAGCCCACCAACCCACCAATAAACCTAGCCTGACCCACCAACCCACCCTATTCAATAAAGCCACCGGAGCTCCTCCATCCCACCATAAATAAAACCTAGCCTGACCCACCAACCCACCCTATCCACAATAAAGCCAGCAGTAGCCCACCAAACCACCATAAATAAACCTAGCCTGACCCAATCTATACTATAATAAAGCCAGCGTAGCCCACCAACCCACCATAAATAAACCTAGCCTGACCCACCAACCCAATTTCCATACAATAAAGCCAAGCGTAGCCCTCCATCCCACCATAAATAAACCCAGCCTGACCCACCAACCCAATCCTATTCTAAAAAAGCCAGCGTAGCCTCCAACCCACCATAAATAAACCTAGCCTGACCCACCAACCCAACCCTATCCATAATAAAGCCAGCGTAGCCCTCCATCCCACCATAAACAAAAACCTAGCCTGACCCAACAAACCAACCCTATCCACAATAAAGCCAGCGTAGCCCACCAACCCACCATAAATAAACCTAGCCTGACCCACCAACCCACCCTATCCATAATAAAGCCAGCGTAGCCTCCATCCCACCATAAATAAACCTAGCCTGACCCACCAACCCACCCCATCCAAATAAAGCCAGCGTAACCAAACCAAACAAGCAAATAAACCTAGCCTGACCCACCAACCCACCCTATCCATAATAAAGCCAGCGAGCTCTCCATCCCACCATAAATAAACCTAGCCTGACCCACCAACCCACCCTATCCACAATAAAGCCAGCGTAGCCCACCAAACCACCATAAATAAACCTAGCCTGACCCACCAACCCAACCTATCCATAATAAAGCCGTAGCTCAACCATCCCACCATAAATAAACCTAGCCTGACCCACCAACCCACCCTATCCATAATAAACAAGCCAGCGAGTCCCTCCATCCCACCATAAATAAACCTAGCCTGACCCACCAACCCACCCCTATCCATAATAAAAAAGCCACGTAGCCCACCAAAACCAACCATAAATAAACCTAGCCTGACCCACCAACCCACCCTATCCACAATAAAGCCACGTAGCCCACCAAACCACCATAAATAAACCTAGCCTGACCCACCAACCCAATATAATAAAGCCAGCGAGCCCACCAAACCACCATAAATAAACCTAGCCTGACCCACCTTATTCATAATAAAGCCAGCGTAGCCCACCAAACCACCATAAATAAACCTAGCCTGACCCACCAACCCACCCTATCCATAATAAAGCCAGCGTAGCCACCAACCCACCATAAATAAACCTAGCCTGACCCACCAACCCACCCCATCCACAAAGCCAGCGTAGCCCACCAAACCACCATAAATAAACCTAGCCTGACCCACCAACCCACCCTATCCACACAAAGCCAGCGTAGCCCACCAAACCACCAATAAATAAACCTATATTGACCCAATCAACCCACCCTATCCATAATAAAGCCAGCGTAGCCTCCATCCCACCATAAATAAACCTAGCCTGACCCACCAACCCAATTTATCCACACAGCCAGCGTAGCCCACCAAACCACCATAAATAAACCTAGCCTGATCCAACTCTATTCATAATAAAGCCAGCGTAGCCCACCAACTCAACATAAATATACCTAGCCTGACCCACCAACCCACTCTATTCATAATAAAGCCAGCGTAGCCCACCAAACCACCATAAATAAAACAGGCCTGACCCACTCAATAAAGCCAAGCGCTGCCCTCCAACCCACCATAATATACTCTAGCCTGC
>NW_024737068.1:11520477-11534070 GCF_018991925.1 Homarus americanus
CGGAATTTGAAGAAGTGTAGACGGAGACAGAAGTTGCCCGCCTTGCTCCTGTCTAAGCTAACCGTGTGGGTAATTTAGACATTGGGTTGGTTATTGTAGGTAATTTAGAGCTGTCTGTCTGGTCGGCTGTCCTCTATATCGGCACTGGTTCTAGACAGTCAACTCTATCCTATAATACGGGTGTTTTAAGGTCACATTTCGTACTACGCCGATCTGACTAAACGGGTTCTTGCCCAAGGATGTTATCTATTGCCTGGCCGTAAAGATTAGGGGTGGTGATGGACTCCTTGAGATTTGATAACTTTTTGTGGTACCATTGATAGTTGTTGTCAGTCTCTGGTGGATGATTTTGTAGGAGTTCTTACTCAAATCTTTCTAACTAAAGTGTGTAGTAGCTGCTAGTTGATGGGTCTCACTACCAGGTCTCTATGTATTTCAGGTATGGTTCTATTATATGAGGGTCTTTCACCTCTGATGAATCTATAAAGGCTTCGTTCTGGACCACCTGTAGTGTTTATATTTGAATGGTGGTGCTCAGAGTGTGAACATGGACTGCTGTGGAGGTTAATATTGCTATGATGAATGATTTAACCTGGTGCTGTTTTATTTCCTCAGGCAGGGCGATGAAACGGTACAGGTGTGTCATTGGCTGTGTAATAGAGGAAGGATAGAGGGGACGGAGGAGGGTGAGAGGTCGATGGAGAAGGGAAGGGATGGGAGGGGGAAGCTACAGGGAAGGGTAGGTGGGGTGAGAGGGGAAGGGGGGTGAGAGTAGAATACAGTAGAGGGTAGGGGGAGGGGTTAAAGAGAGGGGGGAGAGGGAAGGATGAAAGGGAGGAGGGGTGAGAAGGAGAGGGGTGAGAAGGAGAGGGGAGGAGGAGATTGAAAGTATTGGTTTAGTCGTGTGTGTGTGTGTCCACATACTTAAACACACTCACACACACACACACACACACACACACACACACACACACACACACACACACTTACACACACTATTTACGCACCTCAGGAGATTAAACTCTAAATTCCTTTCCAAATTCTAACCTCATTTACAGCTTCTTAAAAAATGTCTTTTGGGTTTATTTAAAACTTGATGATGGAACACTTAAGCTGGCGATTAAGACCACGTGGTAATAAAAAAGGTTTCTGATGAGAAAGTCTTCACCTTGGCCTAGTTTCTGAGGAATTTGGTCATTAATGTATCATAGTTGGCTACCTGATGACGAAAGTGCCAAAGCTGCGGAGAGGACTTGCTACTGCAGTGCCAAAGGTTAGGCTAGGTTAGGTTAGGTAGAAGACTCGTATTATCAGTGCCAAAACTTACTTAGCTGTCCCGTGGGGGTAGTAAAAGCTATGTAGATGAGTCTTAGCTCACATGTCTCCTGTCACACCTCTTTAGTGATAGCTATCTGTCTTACCACTAATTGCTAGCTAACTACTTAACCACTAATTGATAGCCGACTCATTAGCCTTCCACATATGATAACCCATATAACCTCTAATTGCTAGTTGGCCACGTGATCTCTAATTGCCAGCTAACTACCGCACCTCAAATTACCCACCAGCAAACTAACTAATCTCCTCCTATTTCCTTCTAACCTGAACAACTACCTTAATGGCCTGAGGGTTCAATAATAATCTTTAATGGCCAAGATGAGATTGTGATTAAAGGTGACGCCCTCAGGCAGGTAAGGAATTGCTAATTAACTTGCTCCCCCCCTCTCCCCCCCACCCACCCAACAGGTGTTGTGGGAGGAAAAGTGAGGAGGTGGAGGAGGAGGGGTTGAGGGGTGATGTAGGTGTGTCGAGATGTTTTATGACTTGTTTTGATGTTGACGTTTAGTGGGGACATACATACATACATACATACATACATACATACATACATACATACATACATACATACATACAAGCATACAAGCATAGTTTCGTAGAGGATGATGGAAGGATGGTGTTCTCCGCTGTTAGTTATTAAGTCAGACAGACACACTCCCATCTGGTGTTGTGTAGAGAGCCAGCTGTGTTATAAACTGCTAATATGAGTAATGTCATGCAGTATCTTGGTCATGAGGCTGTGTAATATAATAGTCATGTGAAGTAATGTCATGCAGTATCTTGGTCATGAGGAAGCTGTGTAATATAATAGTCATGTGAAGTAATGTCATGCAGTATCTTGGTCATGAGGAAGCTGTGTAATATAATAGTCATGTGAAGTAATGTCATGCAGTATCTTGGTCATGAGGAAGCTATGTAATATAATAGTCATGTGAAGTAATGTCATGCAGTATCTTGGTCATGAGGAAGCTGTGTAATATAATAGTCATGTGAAGTAATGTCATGCAGTATCTTGGTCATGAGGAAGCTGTGTAATATAATAGTCATGTGAAGTAATGTCATGCAGTATCTTGGTCATGAGGAAGCTGTGTAATATAATAGTCATGTGAAGTAATGTCATGCAGTATCTTGGTCATGAGGAAGCTGTGTAATATAATAGTCATGTGAAGTAATGTCATGCAGTATCTTGGTCATGAGGAAGCTGTGTAATATAATAGTCATGTGAAGTAATGTCATGCAGTATCTTGGTCATGAGGAAGCTGTGTAATATAATAGTCATGTGAAGTAATGTCATGCAGTATCTTGGTCATGAGGAAGCTGTGTAATATAATAGTCATGTGAAGTAATGTCATGCAGTATCTTGGTCATGAGGAAGCTGTGTAATATAATAGTCATGTGAAGTAATGTCATGCAGTATCTTGGTCATGAGGAAGCTGTGTAATATAATAGTCATGTGAAGTAATGTCATACAGTATCTTGGTCATGAGGAAGCTGTGTAATATAATAGTCATGTGAAGTAATGTCATGCAGTATCTTGGTCATGAGGAAGCTGTGTAATATAATAGTCATATGAAGTAATGTCATGCAGTATCTTGGTCACGAGGAAGCTGTGTAATATAATAGTCATGTGAAGTAATGTCATGCAGTATCTTGGTCATGAGGAAGCTGTGTAATATAATAGTCATGTGAAGTAATGTCATGTAGTATCTTGGCCATAATAAGGTTTTTTATGACCTACTGACACTGAGGAGTAGTGAGCCAGTACGGATGTTGATATCTGTCTGGTTCTGAGAAATGTGTATGTGTGTGACTTACTGCTGGCGTGTTTCTCTCTCTCTCTCTCTCTCTCTCTCTCTCTCTCTCTCTCTCTCTCTCTCTCTCTCTCTCTCTCTCTCTCTCTCTCTCTCTCTCTTTAATTCCAATTCACGAAAATAGAATAATCTAATATATTTTTATTTCGATTTTTTTACCCGTATTTATTTAACTCGTTAGTGGTATTAATCCGACACGAGACTGTCAGTATCACGACCACTGGGAGATGGCTTACTCCGTCTGTGACACATTATATCTCTCTTTCACTTTCTCTTTCGTTTTTGTCCTTTCCCTTTATATTATCTCTATTTTCTTCTCTCTCACACACACACTTATAAGCATGAGTAAATATAACCTTCTCGGGAACCATCTCGTAAGTCTGTCCACTGAGATTATTACCCTGAAACGCATTTCTTGACATATCAGTGGTGTAATATATCGTGTGATGGTGATGATGATGGTGGTGGTGGTGGTGGTGGTGGTGGTGGTGGTGGTGGTGGTGGTGGTGGTGGTGGTGGTGGTGGTGGTGAGTGGTGGTGGTGGTGGTGGTGGTGGTGGTGGTGGTGGTGGTGGTGGTTGGTGGTGGTGGTGGTGGTGGGGGGGATGATGTTGGTGATGATGTCAGTGATGATGATCATGATGAAAATGACGATGATGATGATAATTATGATAGTGATGACAGGCATAACGATGATAATGATGATGATGTTGATGACGACGATGATAATGAGGACTATGATATTAGAATCAAAGATGATTAACAAAATTTATGTAGATAGTACTACTAATAAAAATCATAATATGTATTAATGGTGCTAATGATAGTATTAACAAAAACAGTTATAAAATAATAATAATAATAATAAAAAAGGAACATTTTAATGAGAGATAGAAAGAGACAGGAGACATGACAAATGAGAGAAAGAGAGAGAGAGGGGGAGAGAGAGACAGACAGTGAGTGGTGATTGGCCAGACACCTACCAATGAGAGAGTCACTTAAGCACACACACGAAACGACCTTCTTCTCAGAACACCGTCTCATGAATGCCACTTAACGTCACCACTTAACTCTTGAGTCAACATTGTTTTAACTGTCATTATGAGAGCAAGAGGCAATATGCTGATTTTTGGCAGGCTTTTTATATTGGGGGGCGGGAAGGTAATGTTTTCTTCTTCTTCTTCTTCTTCTTCTTCTTATTCTTCTTATTCTTATTATTATTGTTATTGTTGTTGTTGTTGTTGTTGTTGTTGCTTTTGTTTTTTCGTGTTCATCATCCCTATTAAAATCATTATCTCCATCATTATCATCATCATCATCATCATCTGTCATTATCCCCCTCCCACACATACACACACACACACACACACCCTAAAAGGGCACAAGTCAACAGCTTCACTAACAACCCTTGACCTTGGACTGAATAGAGGTCAGTCCTGGCGGAGGTCCTAAAGTAATTATACCATGAACTTGAACTTTACGTAACACTTACAAAATGAACTTAAAACTTAAATAAATATAACATAAATAAATTCATTTTTTGAACTTGAAACGTCGCAATGGTCATACAATTAGAAAATAAACTTAAGAATATATATGAATGTAAAGGAAATAAGTTCTCTTTTTTTTAACTTGAAACGTCAGAAAAGATCATAGGGTAAAAGAGGTTCATTAGGTTATTAATGTCCAGAAAATGAACTTAATTGTGTTGAAAATAAACTTATGAACAGTTCAATCTTAGGTTCATTTTTTTTTACTTGAAGTGTAAAAGAAGTTCATGTTTTAGGGAAGTTTGCATTGATAGTACGACCATAAAAATAAACTTAAAATTCGTATACATGTGGTTAATTATATCTGAAAGTTTATTTTTCTGTACTCTAAGGCTCAGTAAGATCATAAGATATTAATAGTCTAACACTGGAAAAAAACAACTTTCTAATGAATCATAGTGCAGAGAGAGTTCATACCCTGATATAACTTTGAACTTAAAAACAAAAACATCCTATTTACCCGCCAGTATGTAACCCTGAACTTGAACTTCTAGACATGTTATATAGCAGCTTTTTTTGGAGGGGGAGGCAGATTTGAATTTTTAAAAACAGATGAACTTGGAAAAATTTTATTGAACCAAATTATATGACCTGGTATCTTTCATTCTCTACCCTCCACTTCCTCTCTCACCCTCTCCCTTCCATTCCTCACACTCTTCTCTTATCTACTTCCTTTACCCCTTCTTTCTCTTCTCTCAATTCCTTCCACTATTATTAATAATCTTTTCCCCTCCACTTCTCCCCTCTTCGTCCATCTCCTTTCTTACCCTCCATCCCTTCCTCCCTCCCTCTTCTCCTCCTCTTCTCCTACCTTCTTCTCTACCTTCCACACTTATCCTCCACTTACCGTACCCACCTCCCTTCTCCCCTCTCCTCCAACATTCACCCTTATTCTCCTCTCCCCATTCCTCCTTTATCCCCTCCTCCAACATTCACCCCTTATCCTCCCACTCCTCCCCCTTCCTTCCTCACCCCTCCTATACCTCTTCCTCTCTACCCACTCCCACTCAGCAGTACTGTCGTGACCACCACATAACAAGTGGGCGGGTGGGCGGGGGTTAGTCAACCTCTCGCGTCATCTCTGTGTACGTGAGAGAGAGTCAGTGTATCAGATCCAAACTGTAGCCCAGTTCTTCCTCCTACACACACACACACACACACACACTTCTAACCCTTTGAGTCCTGGAGGTTTAAAAATATTGTCCTCGCAAGGGTCAAAACATCATCTTCAGAGGGTTAATCATCGTCATCACAAAGGTTAAAGCATCATCCTCAAGGGGTAAACCACAATTTTCAATGTTTAAAACTTCGTCCTCAAAGGGTTAACATATCAGCCTCAAAGGGTTAAGTGAGTTTTTAAGTAGGATTTTATAAATTACGTAAGTGTGATTTCATATAATTTGAACTGTTAAGTAATTGTATAAATTTAAAAGTTAGGTAAATGTTTTTTTTTAAGGGGATTACCCCACCCGGGCACAGGTCACTGACCCACATCGGGGCCTGGGGGGCGAAGTTGTAATAATAATAATATTAATATTAATAATAATAATAATAAAAATAATAATAATACCAGTAATAATAATAATAATTCAGATAAGTAAAATTTATAATAAAAAAAAAAAAAATAATAATAATAATAATAAAGAACCATAAAGAAATACATAAATGAAAAAACAAATATTAAGAGTGAGAAACAATATACAGTATGTATGTTGTGTTGTCAATAGTAAGAGAAACAATTGAGACCCTGCAATTGTGTGTAAATGAGGCAGAAAGTCAGATCAGCAACCTGGGACTTGGTCACAATTTTTGTGATGCCATATGGCAGCAGGGTCTACCATTAGACAACACATTATGCTTCCAATATCTTCCCAGGCGGTAGTACCTCCCTGTTTGGTAAAAATTTAAATTTAATGTGTCTTTAATTCAGTATTGAGTTTAAGTTAAGATGGTAGGTTAAGACATTATATATTATATACAACTTCTTTGTTTAAGTGTTAAATTTATGAAAGTTGAAGTTTAAGTAAGTGAATTAGAATAATGTATAATAGGTAGAGTAAACTGAAAATATAAGTAAATTTAACGTTTTGGTGGGTGTATTGCATACGGTTTACGTAAATGACTTTCAGTAACATGTAAACTTATGTAGATGTCTTTAGCAGGTAGTAGGCAGCTACCAAACAGGGAGGTACTACCGCCTGGGAAGATATTGGAAGCATAATGTGTTGTCTAATGGTAGACCCTGCTGCCATATGGCATCACAAAAATTGTGACCAAGTCCCAGGTTGCTGATCTGACTTTCTGCCTCATTTACACACAATTGCAGGGTCTCAATTGTTTCTCTCACTATTGACAACACAACATACATATAGTGTTTCTCACTATTGATCTGATTTATATTTTTCCAGTATACTCTGTAAGGCAGCCACGATACCTATATATTTATACCCACTTAAAAAGCTGTCGAGAATACTTTAAATTCATTAAAGGAGTCTTACAGAATATGTAACTGATCTCGTAGGTAGTGAAGATACAGCGCAATGTTGACTAGGCCTTTTTTCGGTACACAAGGAGGCAGAGTAGCCGGCACTGCACTCGACCACTTTCACTTCCCCAAATGTAAAGTTAGGCACAGCCATTTACAGCTGTTCCTATAACTACAGTACTAATAAACCCCATTATTCCTAAAATTTATCACCTACAGTCACAAGCCTTAATTTCTAACCCACCTTGGCCAGAGGGAGGGTTGAATCCAGCGGTCTTTCTGATCGACGGCTCACCGTGGCAGCACACAAACAAACACACAACCCAATATATCATGAGACGTTCGACTACCCATCACCACCGGATGTATTTAAACAGCACCGTCGCTTTTTCACAGTTAATTACTTTTATTAATACAAAATCTTAGACAGCCAATATAAATTAGACAAGAACTAAATAACATTTGAAAATAATGAATATATTATAGAAGCTGTGGGAGAGTCGAACCAGCTTTAGTTGGTGACACCCCGGCTATCACTTCCTCCCCTGTCCCATAACTGTCTCACACTCTTCTTCCCGTCAACACTGTCCCCGTTCTTCCTCTCCTTACTAGGTCATTCTCCAATCCTTTAATTATTGATATGCACACGTGTGTGTGTGTGTGTGTGTGTGTGTGTGTGTGTGTGTGTGTGTGTTATAAAAAACATAGAAACGAAGTTCGTGAAGTTACAATCAGACTTAGTGCGTCAGAGGTACAGTCACAAGCCCTAACTTGTAGCCCACCCTGGCCAGAGGGAGAGTTGAATCCAGCGGTCTTTCTGAACGACGGTTCACCGTCGAAAGAATAAGATGTGTAACCTAACCAACAGGGAGCTTCGCCCCCCGTTAGTTAGGTTACAACACGCCGTATATAACATATTTATGGTTAAGTCACCTGTTATTTAGTGCTGGGTGTATATTTGACATCATTTATGTATATACGAGACTATAGGCGATATAGAGTGAAGGAAGAGCAAGGATAAGACACTTTAAATACAGACAGTTAAACTTAATTCTGCCGAAAATAAAAATATTAAACTATTACAGCGAACTGTGGCAACTCTTGTGTGAAACTCTGCAGGTAATGTTATTAATTACATCCCTGAAGCAGCTAAAATAAAGTTATACATTGTTATTACAACAACACCATTCATTATTTTCACAAGTCGGGTATTTGTTTCACTCACCATGTCAAGCGTCAGCACGCAATGCTCCTCTTGAATGCTCTACTCTCACGTAATGCTCCTCTTGAATGCTCTACTCTCACGTAATGCTCCTCTTGAATGCTCTACTCTCACGTAATGCTCCTCTTGAATGCTCTACTCTCATGGTTATGGTCACGTTCCAAAGTTTGCTTCACTTACTGAAGCTGTTCGTCTCTGCCACAGTATCAATAAAATAGTTATTTCCAATATGGGCTGTTGTTCATATTATTTATTCATTGAATTGTTGTGTGAAAAAGCAACAGTTATGTGTAAACCCTCCCAGTGTTGACTGGTGTTCGAACGTCTCATAATATGTTGGGTTGTGTGGTCGTTCGTGTGTTGTCACGGTGAGCCGTCGCCAGTCGTTCAGAAAGACCGCTGGCTTCAACTCTCCCCAGGGCCGGATTCAGGAGTGGGCAAAGTGGGCAGCTGCCCAGGGGCCTGCACATATTACAATATTTTATTTATTTGTTTATTCATTTGGATTATTTTTATTTTCATTCTTTAAAATTCATGTTTATCTATTCCATCACGTAAAACTATGTTCAGCAAGAAGCGTGATAGAAATTAGGCTAGCTACTCCTTGAAATTCATGAATACCTGGTTTTCCTATGAACCGTATATTTTTAATGAATGCTATTGTTTGTGTTGCTAATAATATATTTAGAATTCCACAAACATATATTGTAGAATGTCCTCAATATAACTGCATATGGCTTCAAAATTGTCCAAAGAAGTGTTCAAATTTCAAAATTTTCCCGGGGGGCTTACAGCGCCCCCCGGAACTCCCAGATGTTTAGGCTCGCTTCACTCACCACCCCACCCTCTTGGATAGTTATAATGAGGGGGGCCTCCACAAAGAGGCTGCCCATGGGCCTCCACAGGTCTAAATCCGGCACTGACTCTCCCTTCGGCCAGGGTGGGCTATAAATGAAGCCTTGTGACTGTACATCACATCATTAAAATTCTAGTCACTACCAGTAGATAACGGACCCACATTACATACCTGAAGTACCAGACCACAATACTTAATATGTTTAGAGTTACCTGAAATACCTTCTTTATCACCTCTCTAATGAGTTGTTAAGGTTTACTGATAACATTCCACACACACACACACACACACACACACACACACACACACACACACACACACACACACACACACACACACACACACACACACACACACACACACACTCACACACACACACACACACACACACACACACACACACACACACACACACACACTCACTCACACACACACACACACACACACACACACACACACACACACACACACACACACACACACACTGTCTCTTTTATCTCTGGGTCACTGACAGGTATTAAAAACCCAGAATGCCTCATCTGCTCAAGCTGATATAAAACATAGAGTCTCTTTGCTCTCTGTGTGTGTGTGTGTGTGTGTGTATTATTATGGATGTTATTTTTATCAATATTGGTCATATTGATGACAATGATCATGATATTATTGATAATATTGATAGTGACAAAGAAACTATAAATAGGAATATTGATAAAGATGATGACAACTATTATTATTATTATTATTATTATTATTATTATTATTATTATTTCTAGAAACAACAATTACGGGCACGTGTGATATGAGTGATACATAACACATAGATAAGACACAGGAGAGACACATAGGTAAGACATGCATAGAACACAACCATAGACACTGAAGGTTAATATTATATAGGTTAAGACATGCGGTGAATGTGGGTTACAACGCGCCAGACATGCGTGGGACATGCGGTGAACGAGACAACGGCGTGAGTCATGCGCTATATCGGGTATCAACCGCATGACGTCACGGTGTTGTGTCCCTGGCGCAACCATTAAATGTCTTCATATATTTTCATAACTGGCTGACTGGTGCTCACGTCTTCCCACGACTCAGCAACAAACAGTCACTTTTAAATAGATGTTGTTAAGTAAGGTTTATGATGATGTTTACTTAAGTGTATAAATTTACGGAGTTTAAGTATGTATTTACTTTATCGGATATAATTAATTCTCTTGAAGAGGTTTGTTTTTCCTAGTATGATCAGGTGTATAAATCAAATGCCTCCTTTGTAAGTACTTAAGTGAGTTTATTGATACATGATCTATTGTAAGTCTTCTATTAATTATTTTACCTTTACCTGTATCTGTGTCTACAACTGTACCTCTATTGTTTCCTACCGTTGTAACTCTACCTATATATGAACCTATATCTGTATATGTACCTCTAATTATACCTGTATCTGTATATAAACTGTACCTGTCCTGCTGTATGTGTTATAGTAGTGTGTGTGTGTGTGTGTGTGTGTGTGTGTGTGTGTGTGTGTGTGATGCCTTCATGAGTGCCGCCGCGGGAGACGATTACGGGTGTTCACAAGAGATAATCTCCCTGTAGCCTCCCTTGTATTACTTCCTCCTGACGACACACACACATCATCTATTATATCACCCACTCCCCCCTCACAGACACATCATCTTCTCATACTGTTGTTCCTCGCATCAGGTTTTCATGCAGTAGGTTGGGTTGAGTGGCTCCATAAGGTCACGGGTCAATGGTGGTGGTGTGGGCAGGTTATACACGTGACTCTGGGGTCTTCCTGCCTCATAATAAAAGAATCCGGTCCGTTTAGTAGTTCATAGGAAGGCTGTCCAGTCACTTGATGTATATTTCTGGTGTAGCAACAAGGTCAGTTAGGTTAGTTTACCACAGGATTCATTTAATTTTTTTGTAGAGGAATAGATGGTGAAAGAATATTACTGCTGGAAGACTAAAATATACCCATTTTTTACTAAATGGAGAGACAAGTTTAGAGTCTCTTATTCCTTAAATTTCTGTTTCTTCATCTTCAAAACACGAGCCATAACCCAACCTCTCCCTCTAACTATACAGTCACACAGTTCTCCTTACCTCGATCATCTCCAAGGTCATGGGCTGTGTCGTCAACAAACAGCCAACTACTCACCCCTCACAACACCTGCACCTCCTCCCTTGTTTCTTTCCGGCAGTAATACCACAGACCAGTTTCCTCCCCTGACTCACACCCTTGACTTTCTTCTTGACAACTACAGTGAATCTTGTTGTACTTGATGGATCTAAACTCTTCAGACTTTCGACAGATTTTGGTATGAGTCTCTCCTTGCTAAATTTTCCTCTCCCTTATTCTTTAATTTCCCAGATTTCCTTCCTTCTCTCCAGCCTTGTAGAAACTCTCTCTCCCAAAATTGAATCACACCTCAGACTTGCACCCCATGTCGTCCCCTGCCACTGAGTCTTTTCCCTATATTTAGCCTTCGTCAGTGCAAGACATTCTGCTGCACTATACCTTCAGTCTTTTGCAGTGAATAGTTTTGACCACTACATTTGTCTCTCTCTCCCTACACTTTTCATTTGTTTAAGAAGCAACATCCATACAGTATTGGACGGTTCATATTATAACAGCATCCTAATCAATAATGGAGTACCTCAAGGTTCAGTTCTTGCTCCTACCCTCATCTCTATCCACCACTCCACCCAGCATCACACATGACTAAGTTGTTGACACACTTACACCAAAGTTTATCCCCTCACTCCATTCCCTACACCCAGGTAAGTCCCAATCGATCACCTGAATGTCACCAAAGCCCATAACACACATATTGGGTTCGATGACTGATACACCAGTAATAATATAACATTCAGTAGCACCAAAACATAAACATTAACTATTTCTCACCCACTAGATTATGGCCAGCCTCTACCTTCATTCAGTAACACCCACTACCACACCACTCACCAGTCCCCAGTGTTAATATCCTTGGGGGGCTTACTGTAACTGGTAACCTTTCTTGAACCATAACTTTTCCGACACACTGTAAACAAAACAAAATAAAATAAATAAAATCCCACCAAAAAACTAGACTGCCTCCTACTGTGTGGGTCAGCTTTTTACCCTTAACGTGGAGTTGTGTCGGCCCTTACGTGGAGTAATACTGTACTGTGTGGAGGTGATAACGTGAGGCAAATACATTTACCTGTTAGAATTGTGGTTGAGGGAGAGAGAGAGAGGACGTAAAGCTTGATTTCAAGTGGGAAAATCCGGTGTATATATGTGTGTGTGTGTGTGTGTGTGTGTGTGTGTGTGTGTGTGTGTGTGTGTTTAACCATACATTCACACATCTCAAAGAGCTAAGTGTATATATTTCAGTGCAGACGATAGTTGCCTTCACATAACTGTACCAAGTGTGAGCCAATGACACCATCACCACCGACACCACCACCATCACCTCCACACAGTAACCCTTGTCACCACCAACGCTACCACACCAACATTGTCGCCACCAACACTACCACACCATCATCATCATCATCATCGTTTAGGAGGGAGATAGGAAGAAACTGGTTCACAAATAGGGTGGTGGACGAGTGGAACAAGCTTAGCAACTTTGTAGTAAGTGCTGGAACGCTGGAAAGTTTCAAAAGGAGGCTAGATAGATTCATGGATGATAGAGAGTGGTAGTAACTCTCGACAGGAGCTGCCATGCACAGGCCAACCGGCCTATTGCAGACTCCTTATTTTCTTATGTTCTTATGTTCTTATCACCACCCTGACAGTCATCTCTATCGTAACATCATCTTATCTGAGGTAGAGTCTCAGCGCAACAGTGATATCCTTTTGCTCACCATTTTTGTCTCGTAAAAAAAATCTCCATTTAAGGGAATTTATTCACTTACGAACATTAAAGAAACATTTGTCCGGAGTCTCTAAGGTTCATACAGTGCAATAGGTTCTCCCCTATATTCCCTTCCCCCTCACCCCTCCCCTAGATCCTGGCTGGTGATGTCAGAACTCAACTGACTTACATTACACTACAAAGATAACATCCAGAATGGCGTTTAAGTTGCACTGAGACTCTATCGTTGCCTCATTCTTTCTTCTGCCACCAATCAGTGAGAAAATTATCATATTGTAAGATCCTTTGAGAATCTATCAATGAATCACAACCTCAATCAGCCAATCAGAGGCGCTGGAAAGTCTCCTGTTAAGGTGAAAAATCAACGTAAGATCTTTTATTGAGAATCTTATCCTTGTGTTACGGTACGTCACACCTTGTGGTTGGTAGTACCTCCGTCACCTGGCTGGTGTGACGCCCC
>NW_024737068.1:11534169-11584169 GCF_018991925.1 Homarus americanus
TATCAAACTTGTATATTAAAGGATACAAGGCCACTGTGATTACTGACCTCTCTAGCACGGGGTCTATGGCTCTAGCCTCAGCTGTCTCCATGATAATCCACCACTGTTTATGAGCCACTAAAGGTACACACGTTCAGGTATACTGAAGGTAAGTTTATAATGCATGTGAGAAAATACTAAAATACGTATAATTCAATTTATTTTTTTTTATTTTTTTTTGTAATATAATTAAAAAAAACCGAAAGGAGACATTTTTGGACACCTTGTATACATTAGAGGTGTGGAGGGCGGGAGGAAAATATAAATGGGTTATTTTCAGGCTGTTAAATAAAGATTTTCCTTTATATCCTCCAACAACATTGTCATTTTTCTTACTAATGTCGACGTTGTGGGCCGTTGGAGGGGGGAAAACACACATTAGTAGTATACAGTAAATATTATTCATGGATTTTTTTTTTAAGAATTTCGTGACGTAGACATATACTGTACATATTTACTTTCTCTCTGTCTGTCTGTCTCTCTGTCTGTCTGTCTCTCTGTCTGTCTGTCTCTCTGTCCGTCCGATATTGTCACTAACATCATCAAAGCTGTGGTTCACCTGTGTTCACGAATCATTTAAGTTAAAAATATTCTTAAATTCTGATCGATAAGTTATCCTCTTCTCTTGTTGGGGAGCTGAAGGAATGTGAAAAGGTGCGATGTTTACTGAAATAATATATCACTCACGGGTTACTGCTCTTATACACACTTGATACTGCAGTGATTCTCTCCACTACTTGTCTACCTTACAGATGGTGATGTAGTGTCTCACCTGTAGTATCTCACCTGTAGTGTCTCACCTGTAGTATCTTACCTGTAGTGTCTAACCTATAGTATGTCAAGTGTAGTATCTATCCTGCATTACCTCACCTGTAATATCTCACCTGTAATACCTCACCTGTATTACCTCACCTGTAATATCTCACCTGTAATTCCTCATCAGTATTACTTCACCCCTGTTACCTCACCTATATTACCTCATCAGTATTACCTCACTTGTATTAACTCACCTGTAACATCTCATCTTTGTTTGTTACAGCCTCAGTCAGGAGTGAAGAGCAATTTTTGCCCCCGAGTGATATTGTAACTCCAACCCCAAACGTATATAACAATTTATCCAGAGTTTGGGAATGGTTGCTGCAGGTGAGGTGTATATACGAGGTCACCATTAGTAAGAGTGTACAGACGATGGACAGCTTGTGTGTAGACGGTGACATACAACAGCCAGAGGACTTTTGTGTGTGTGTGTGTTGTAATGGACTCCCCTCTCACTCGCACACACACACTACATCACCGAACACAGGAAATAAATTACACGTCTTAACTCAAGGGTATTTTTTTTGTTACTGTACATTGGTTTAACACTCTATGATAGTCATCTGTCTTTTGCTGTTTGTATACAATCACTGTTGGCATCCAGGCACCCACTGTTGGCACTCAGGTCAACAGGAGAGGGGCAGGAACGGGGGAAAAGAGACGGGAGTTGAAATGGGGATGGGGCAAAAGAGAAGGATGTTGAAAGGGAGGAAAAGGGGAAAGAGAGAGGGAAGTTGAAATGGGTAAAAGGGGGAGGGAGGGAAGTTGAAATGTGGGAAGGGGGGGGGGAGAAGGGAGTTGAAATGTGGGTAGGGAGAGAGGGAAGTTGAAATAGGGGAAGAGGGGGGGGGGGCAAAGGGAGAGAGGGTAGAGGAAGGGAAATTCTCACCCAATAGGACATTTAAAACACCATTATCGTCTTCCTCAGTTTCCAAATTGGACGTTTCTCTGGCGCATGATTGAACTTTGTTTTCTGTTTGGGACTAAATTGAGCTCCATAAGGGACTTATTAGGGACTACACACAGACACACACACAGAGTTTGCGAAATTATTGGTAAATTTGGTAATAAAAATAGGAAGTCAATTTGGTGTATATAGGAACCAATGTTGTGTAAATATGGACCATCATTGTGTATCATGGACGAGAAAAAAAAAAGAATAAAATGTGGACAAGTTAATGAAATTATGGAAATTGGCGTAAAAGTGGAGAAAACATGGAAAATGGGGGTTAAATAGGGGGAAATAATTGGCCACACTTATAATGACATCTGTTGGCCACAAGTGAGGATAGTATCAGTTGGCCACAGTCAGGATTACACACACAGATACTTCTCCCGACATACACCACACACACACACACACACACACCACTCCAACACACAAGCACCTTTTCCACACACAAACAACACCCACAAACACAACCTTCCACACTTAGACACTTCCTCCCAATATACAAACAAACAAATAAACAAATAAAGGAACAAATAACACAGTGGGTCGGGTGTGCAAAAATTCCCATCAAATTTTATCTGGTCTCTCGGCGTTCCCACGGAGGGCGGAAGTGGAGGCAATATTTATAATTATTTTTATTATTATATTTTATTGCTGTTGTTGTTGTTTGGTGTTGTTTGTTGTTGTTATTGTTGTTGTTGAAGAGAAAGCTAAAAGAATGAGAATGTTCATATTGAGGGGAGAGGTATTTTTACTTTCACTCACACACTTGCATTGGCTTTCACTTACACTTACTTTCTCTCACACTCTCACCTTCACACACACACTACACTATACTACACTACACTACATTACACTACACTACACTACAATACACTACACTACACTACACTACACTACACTTACCTACTCTGCTGGACGGAAATGGAAGTGAAAATTTGAAACAGCATAATAACGGGAAGAGGAAACAGACACACCAAGGGGACAGCTCGGCCTGAATTGTCGCACACCTCAATATTCCCTGTCGCACACCTCAATATTCACTGTCGCACACCTCAATATTTCCTGTCGCACACCTCAACATTCCCTGTCGCACACCTCAATATTCACTGTCGCACACCTCTATATCCACTGTCGCACACCTCTATATCCACTGTCGCACACCTCTATATCCACTGTCGCACACCTCTATATCCACTGTCGCACGCTACCATATTCACTGTCGCACACCTCTATATCCACTGTCGCACTCTATATCCACTGTCGCACCTCAATATTCACTATCGCACACCTCTATATTCACTGTCCTTTTCTTCAATATTCACTGTCGCACACTTCCAATATTCCCTGTCGCACACCTCAATATTCCCTGTCGCACACCTCAATATTCACTGTCGCACACCTCAATATTCCCTGTCGCACACCTCAATATTCCATGTCGCACACTTCAATATTCCCTGTCGCACACCTCAATATTCCCTGTCGCACACCTCAATATTCCCTGTCGCACACCTCTATATCCGCTGTCGCACGCTTCCATATTCACTATCGCACAGCTCAATATTCACTATCGCACCCGGCCATCTACACAGCCGCCATCACTCCCTCAGTAATCGGATAAACGTGAAACATTACATAACTACCGACAACTTGGCTCGTGTCTCAACCAAAGCCGGGAGTGACGGCGTGTGCGAAAGGCATTAACCGGACCAGGTCTTGACCCTTATACGAGGAAACACACACACACATACACACACACACACACACACACACACACACACACGTTGCCAGGTGTATGATGAATTAAATACAGTGAGTTAATAAGTACGATATGTTTAAGCATGTGGGTGGCAGCAAGGGACCGATGCGTTGGCGGGCATATGACGCATGAATCTAGTATGCCGGAAAGTTACTACCAATGATATATTCAACCAGACTTGTGTTGGCATTCAGGCGACTCACTACTGGATGTATGGCGAATGAATCGTAAATTTCTGAGTTCTGAATTACGATACTTTTTAACCATAGAGGATAACAAGTGAGAAACGACACGCTGCCAAGTATACGATGAATCTTATCTATATACCGTACACCCGATTCTTTGCTTAACTTAACCTAACCAAGTATAAAGCCCAGTACGATACTTTCAACCTACTGCCAGGCATATGATGAATCACGGTAACTTACTGACGATTTTTTTTGGCAGTGGGAGAGAGTTGCTGGCTAAGTTATAGGAGTTAGGGAGTCAACATACAGACAGACAGACACGTATGGTAGTTATATAATCCCTTTTAGAGATTTGTATCATATTACATTATTTTTGTTTTGTTTTATTTTATTATAATAACTGTCCAGATCCTTAATACTCTTACATACACCATTCAGGCTCTCTCTCTCTCTCTCTCTCTCTCTCTCTCTCTCTCTCTCTCTCTCTCTCTCTCTACATACAACTTTAATACCTAACTATACAAACGACTCTGAGTTATACACACTCAATGTCTATTTCCCCCCTCCCCCCCCCACACACACACACAATCTTTATCAGTTTACTCAATTTAATTAAATAATACAAACCATTATCTCTTATATATTATTTTTCCTTTCTTTCTTTCAACTGGCTGGTTATTAATGTGTACAGGCAAGGTATACACGGTTAAATTAATCTCCCGCCATCCATCGCCACCGAATTAATTATGCACGAATCACGGTAAATCAGAATCTCGGTAAATCAAAATTTTTTGGGGGGCGTCAGATGCAAGCGTAGTTAAATTAACATTGGTTACCCGTGAGTTATGAATCCTCAGTCCGTGTGAAAAATGGCGCGCGCCGTATGATGTAAATAAACACTGGGTGACGTGGCGAGTTCTGATTGGTTCTTGGGAGAGCTTATGGGTGATTGGTTAGGTGTTATAATGTGATTAGTAATAGGTGAAGAGGATTGGAGAATTTCAGACTTAGGAATTGGTCGGGTTAATTCGGATTTTGATAAAATTGAGACCCGACCCGACCTGACCCGACCAAACCCGACCCGACCTGACCTGACCTTACCCGACCCGACCAGACACGACCTAACCTGACCCTACCCAACCCGACCCGACCCGGCCGACCCGACCCGACCGACCGACCCGACCTGACCTTACCCGACCCGACCCGACCAAGGCTGTATGAGAGTCAATATTTTAGGGTTACAGGTGATTGGTACGGTGATTAAGGGCTTAAAGGTGATTGGTTCGGTGATTAAGGGCTTACAGGGGATTGGTTCGGTGATTAGGTGCTTAAAGGTGATTGGTTCGGTGATTAAGGGCTTAAAGGTGATTGGTTCGGTGATTAAGGGCTTAAAGGTGATTGGTTCGGTGATTTGAGTGAGGCAACAAGTTCGGGCTTACAGGTGATTGGTCAAGGGTTTCTGTAAGTGATTGTGGTGTTTAAGTACAATTTGAAGTGTGCGTGCGTGCGTGTGTGTGTGTGTGTGTTTGTGTGAGTTTGTGTGTTGAATAAGGGAGATTGGGGGTCGGGCTAATTTTTTATGGGAAGGAATCAGACTCTCTCTCTCTCTCTCTCTCTCTCTCTCTCTCTCTCTCTCTCTTATCTCTCTCTCTCTCTCTTCTCTCTCTCTCTCTCTCTCTCTCTCTCTCTCTCTCTCTCTCTTATCTCTCTTATCTCTCTCTCTCCCTCTGTCTGTCTGTTGGTCTGTACAGAATATTACCCACTACATTTATTAACAGGAATCGCTCCAGTTAACTTGACAAACTCTCAACATATCAATAATATGTATATATATATATTTTACTGTGTATATTAATATTGGGTACCTGAGAGATTGTCACTTATGTCTCTGTCTGTCTGTCTGTCTATCTGTCTGTTTCTGAATGTGTATGTGTCTTGTCTGCCTGTCTATCTGTCGGTCTGTCTGTCTGTCTGTTGTTTGTTTATCTGTCTGTCACTGTTTATGTTTATGTGTATGAATATGTATGTTTCTTTGCATGTTTATAGGACTAAGTGTATACATATAAATGGGAAAAGAAAGATTACTGTATGTATGAGTGTATATGAGTAAGTGTATGTATGGGTGTATCTGTGTATGCGTTTATGTATGTATAGATGGAAGAAGGAACATGAACTGAACATACAAATTATTATAGTTTACAGTTGATGGCCCGGTTTGGTCTCTTGCCATACTGTGTGAGGTTACATAGGCCTCGTGGTGCAGTAACTCGTGTCCTCGGGTGTTGACATGAAGGACCTGTAACTCGTCCTCGGGTGTTGACATGAAGGACCTGTAACTCGTCCTCGGGTGTTGACATGAAGGACCTGTAACTCGTCCTCGGGTGTTGACATGAAGGACCTGTAACTCGTGTCCTCGGGTGTTGACATGAAGGACCTGTAACTCGTCCTCGGGTGTTGACGGACCTGCGTGTCCCGGTGTGACAGAGGACCAACCGTGTGAAAGGCCTAACCCTTGGTGTTAAAGACCTGTAACCGTCCCGGTGTTGACGAAGGACCCTCGTCCTCGGTGTTGACATGAAGGACCCTGTAACTGTCCTCAAGTGCTGACATGAAGGACCTGTAACTCTGTGTCCTCGGGTGTTGACATGAAGGACCCTGTAATCCGTCCTCGGGTGTTGACATGAAGGACCTGTAACTCGTCCTCGGGTGTTGACATGAAGGACCTGTAACTCGTGTCCTCGGGTGTTGACATGAAGGACCTGTAACTCGTCCTCGGGTGTTGACATGAAGGACCTCACGGGGTCATGGAGGCGCCGTGTCCCTTCATTTGGTAGTATTTTTTTTAAGTCTATTTGTGTTTATGTTTGTGTTTGTAAGTGTCCATGTTTTTAAATAATTCGTGTGTTTGTCTGTGAGTTTGTTTGTTTGCTTTCCTAAGACTATTCGTTAAATTAGTGAGAGTTTGCATGCTAATCAGGGAGAGTGCTGGTGTGTGTTAACCAGGATTCGTGTATTGGATGTGTGTGTGTGTGTGTGTGTGTGTTTGTGTGTGTGTGTGTGTGTGTGTGTGTGTGTATATATGTGTGTGTGTGTGTGTGTGTATGTGGTGTCCAGGTGTGTCTGTCTCCGCTCCGCTCCGCCTGCCTGCCCGCCTGCCTGCTCCGCTCCGGCCCACCCGCCCGACTGCCCACCTGCCCGCTCCGCCCGCTCCGCCCGCCCGCCTCCTGCCCGCCTCCGCTCCGCCTGCCCGTCCGTCTGCCCGCCTGCCCGCCCGCCTCCGCCTCGGCCTGCCTGCCTGCCTGCCTGTCTGTCTGCCTGCCTGCCTGCCTGTGTATGACTATTATACACAAAAGCTAAAACATTAAAACAACTTTCCTACACAAGAGCATCTTTTTTAACACACTCACGCTCCGACTTTCACCTCACTTTCTAAAACTATGGAATTTTCCTTAAGTGAAAGTTCATGTGAGTTTCCCTTATATTAAAGTTGTGTAGGACAAGGAGGCATTTTACCTTTATATTTTCTTATTGTACTTATTATTTTTATTTTGGAATTTTAGTTTTCGTGGACTCGGGTTTTTCCTGGATTTTTTATTCTACAGGATTCTGAACACTCGTTGAATTTCGATTTTGTAGATGATATTAATTTTTGAGTGATGTTTTTCTTAGTATTCTAATTTATTTCCTCTGGTTTTATAATTTATGGTTTGAATTAATATTTGTTTATAATGATAATTTTCCTGGATTGTTTCATTTTCCTGGATCTTAAATTTTGTGTATTATATGACCTTATTTTGCAGGGATCTTTTTTTCCTTTTAAATTTACTTTTATTTGTGTATATCTTCCTGGTTTTCGGATGTAAAAAGACGTCAGCTGTTGAATGGGGTAAAATTCCCCATATATTCGCGGGAAATCCTCGAACGTAAACAGATATGAGATGATAATGACTCCTCAGAGGCTCACTGAGTGGCCAGCTTAGTAGGTCTTTAGATGTAAACAAACATCAGCTGTTGAGTTCAATGAACTCCTTCTCGCTCTTATTGGCTCTCAGATGTATGCACACATCAGCTGTTGATTGGTAAAACTGCTCTCTGAATGGTTGGGGCCCCTACCAATACTCGCTGTCATTGGTGCTCAGATGTAAATAAACAATTAGCTGTTGATTGGTAAAATTTGCCTTACGAGTGGCTGGCAGGAAAGTCAGAACATATCGGACGGTGTTTCATAAACGTTGTGTTTACGAGTGAATGAATGAAACGAGTGACTGCAGTAGCCCCCCAGGACTGCTTCCCCAAACCCCTGGTCTCGGTTCACGGGCGGGTGGGCGTGAGAGCCATCACTTCCTGTTCTCAGTGTTAGGGGGAGAGCACGCTCTCGTGGGCGGCTTCGAGTGGTGGAATCTCCTCTTGATTTCTCATATGAATATGTATGTTATGTGAATATTATGTATAAGTGTTTGCATTCTAGCATGTATATATGAATTTATGTATGTAAGTATGCATTCATGGGTGTATGATTGAAATTGTGTGTGTGTGTGTGTGTGTGTCCCCATTGATGTACGTATATATGATTGCACATTAAACAGACCTTCCTGTATGTGTACATTTACTCGAGACAGTGATCCAGCAGCTCAACTGGTGGACTGAGGAGAGTGATGAATGGTGTGGCTATTACTGCTGTGGCCTGGAGGAGACGGGAAGGGAAAGGGAAAGGGAAAGGGAAAGGGAGGGTTTATTGAGAGAGGAGAGGGAGGGAGAGAGGGAAGGAATGGTCAGAGAAAGGGGAGAGGAGGGGGGTAATGGTCAAGTAGAGGGAAGAGTGGGCTAGAGAGGGGCTGGGCAGAAGATGGACTTGAACAGAGAGGAAAAGTGAGGAAGGAGCCGTCTAGTTCCTCCTTCCCTCTTATCACACACACACATGTTTCACCGTCACGTCCCCCGGAAGCTTCAACTGGGCGGACTGACACTTGCGTTCTCCTCACCATCACTGACAACGACAACAACAGTTTTATACAGACAGACAGACAGAGACAAACAAGCAGACAGACAGACAAGGAGCCAGCCAGTCAGCGAAAGAGAGAAAGAGAGAGAGAGAGAGAGAGAGAGAGAGAGAGAGAGAGAGAGAGAGAGAGAGAGAGAGAGAGAGAGAGAGAGAGAGAGAGATCCCCACATTACTTCTCTATTTTCCGGAGGAGTTGTCTTGGAAGAGAGTGATGAGGGATAACTCACACAAGGTCAAGCAATGTATCTCTCTACACCTCCTGATGCCTCACACCGCCGACACCCCGCTACCACCTAGGACCTGCCACGAATATATTCTATCCCGACATAGTAGAATAAAAGTTGGTGAGTGTCCTCCCTTGGGGGCGTCTGCCTATTGTAGTGGGCGAGGAGGGAGGACCAGGAAGAGATTAAGGGAGGGAAGGACTGGGAAGAGATTAAGGAGGGAGGACTGGGAAGAGATTATGAGGGAGGACTGGAAGAGATTATGGGAGGGAAGGACTGGAAGAGATTAAGGGAGGGGAGGACCGGGAAGAGATTAAGGGAGGAGGACTGGGAAGAGATTAAGGAGGAAGGACTGGAAGAGATTAAGGGAGGAGGACCGGGAAGAGATTGGGAGGACCAAGTGAGTGGGAAGGACCGGGAAGAGATAGAGTGAAGGAGAATAAGATGGATGGAGGTAAGCAAGAAGAGCGAGAAGGGGAAGAGGGTAGTAAAGAGATGTAGAGTTGAAGAGAAGAGAAGTAGAAAGGTGGAGAGCAATAGAAAGAATGAAAGAGATGAAGTGATATAGATGGATGAAGAGAGAGAGAGAGAGAGAGAGAGTGAGAGAGGCATGGGTGGGATGGAAAGGGTGGGAGAATCAGTGTTAATAGAGAGGGAGAGGATGAGAAAGAAAAACACACGAGACGAGGGAGAAAGGGAATTAGAGAGAGACAGGAAACTAGGAGAGAAAGAAAGGGAGAAGGAATGATGACAAAAAGATAGAAAAAATAAGATACGGAGGAGATGGGAGAAGATAAACGAGGAAAGAGAATGAAAGGGGAGATAGAGATGGGGGAAGTAGACAGAGATGAAGGAAATGAAAGGGAGAAGAGAGACTGAGAGACAGGAAAGGGAGAAGAGGGAATTTAGAGTGAACTGTGAAACGTACAATAGACTTGAAGAAGAATAGAGATAGAAGAAAAACAAGAAGAAGAATTGAAAGAAAGGAAATGAGAAAGAGAGGGAGAAAAACCACGAGTAAAAAAGATATCAAGAAAGAAAAGCGGAAGAAACAAGATCTCACACACTCACCTCAGGAATGGGAAACACCCGTGAAAATCGAAGACACAACCACCGCGTAATAGCAAACCTGAGCGGCCCTTAACGCGAAAAATAAAAACAATTGCGTATGTCCTCAAATATGCCCCTGGTTTTAAGGATACGTGTATATTCGCGTACCGGAGGAGGAATATTTGTGTGTCTGCTGGTATATTCGCTTAACTGGTCGTATATTCGCTTTAACGGGCGTGGATATTCGCCCGCCCGTGAGATATATATCGCGTGAGTTTCCGAATCTGTTCCTGAATAAAACGCCCGATTCTTTATTAGTCTGTGTGCAAATGTGGGTCCGTTTTCTTTGCTGGTGGAATGTTTTTGGAAGATTTCTCTCTCTCTCTCTCTCTCTCTCTCTCTCTCTCTCTCTCTCTTTATTTACCAACCATCATCTTCATTTTTCCGTCACACTCATCTTCCTCTGATTTGATTCTGTCTTCATTTGTCTTCATTCTATCTTCATTATCGTCATTTTGTCTTCGATTGCCATTATATTTACTTTAGTTTCCTTCATTCTCTCTTCTGTTTCTTTCAATGATATGAGTTTCATTCCTCTGCTTTCTTTATTAAATGGTTTTCTCCTCCTCCTCCTCCTCCTCCTCCTCCTCCTCTTATTCTCTCTCTTCCTCCTCCCCCTCTTTCCTCTCCCCCTCTTTCCTCTCGTCCTCCTCCCCCTCTTCCATCTCCTCCTCTTATGCCTCTTCTCCCTCCATCTCCTCCTCTTCTTCCTATTCCCTTCTCCTTCTCATATTTTTCCTCCTTGTCACCTCTCTCCTGCTCTCTCTTATTCTTCAATCTCTTCCTTTTTGCTCCTTCTCGACCTTTTCTTTTTCCTTTACCTTCTCCTCTTTCTTCACCTTCTCCCCCTTCTCCACCTCCTCCTTCTTCACTACTTCATCCTCCTCCTCCTCCTCCCACCTCCTACCCCTTCTCCCTTCCTCCTTTCCACAGCCTCATCCTCCTTCTTTACCTCCAGCTCCTCTTTCACCTCCTCCTTCTCTTTCCTCCACCTCCTCCTCCTCCCTCTGCTTTCACCTCCTCCTCTTCTTCCTCTGCTTCCTCCACTTCATCGTTTCATCAGCACAAAAAAAAATATGGAGTCATTCGTTATAAAGTTTGACGAGACAATCTGCATTTTACCTCAAATTAAAGTCTCTTAAACGAGCAAGACGTCAGTGCTATTTTAATTCTAGCTGATGGTGATGGTGGTGGTGATGATGGTGATGGTGCTAGGGATGATGGTGATGGTGGTAATGATGATGCTGGGGTGGTACTGGCGATGGTAATGGTGTTAGTGGTAGTGATGATGGTGGTTAAGGAGAGAGAAAGAGAGAGAGAGAGAGAGAGAGAGAGAGAGAGAGAGAGAGAGAGAGAGAGAGAGAGAGAGAGGAACCTGTATTCATTAATCCAATATCATTTTTTTTCTATCTCTATCACCCCCGTGTTCTAATTATCCAATAGAAAAACGAAGCATTTTTTTTTCTCTATTTTTTTTGTTAATTCACAACTCTCATTTAGAGTCATTTACATAAAAACAGCTTTTAGTATTCAGTTGACTATCCAATCATCTATTTAAATGTAATCCAGATAGCCAGAACCTCATTCAAAAGCGGTGCAGTATAGGCAGTTTTTGTAGTAGTGATTCTTGTCGGGGATGTACCGAAATTTTTTACTCTGTGTTAAACTGAGGTCATTGCCCTTGTAGCTCAAGAGTCTCAGTAGTAATATTACAAAAGTGAGAGTAAATACTGTTTTTGCCATATATAAAGGTAACCTAAAGTATTATTTTATGATTTTTGGGAACTTCACAAACGTTATGACGCCATTTCTTTTCATTGTCATTCTTCACGTATGTTTGTATCTATGTATTTGTTTGGCTTACCTATCTCGTCTCACATAACCCAGCATCGCCCAATAACCCCATGTCTTCTCCTATGTATACAGTACACACAACGCAATGCTATCAACTCATTTACGCACACCGTATCTTCCTTGCTGACCGCCACCCCAACTTGAGTAATTAAACTGTGGGTAGCGAGGTCCGTAGGTTTATATAACAGTGAACGTCCAGAACCAAGAGTTGTACCTTGGATCTAAAGTACAATTGTGACTCTCTCTCTCTCTCTCTCTCTCTCTCTCTCTCTCTCTCTCTCTCTCTCTCTCTCTCTCTCTCTCTCTCTCTCTCTCTCTGTTCATAATCAGCCCTACTTGTCTTGAAACAACTTGGTAATTATGGGCCGAATTTTAAACCTCCTCCTCGACGTAGTTATCTGCGCCTTGACTTTTGCAGATGAGAAGAGAGAGGGAGGAGGAAATAGAAGGTAAAAGGGGGAAGAAGAGAATAAGAGGTAAAGAGAGGTAAGAGGGAAAATTGGAGGAACAGAAAAGGATAAAAAAGTAGGAAGAGGGAAAAAGATGAGGAGAACGGATTAAAAGAGGAAGAAGAGAGGGATAAAAGAAAGAGAATACCGTCTACTTTCCTCCTCCTCTCCTCTTCCCTAACCTAACCTAACCTAACCTAACCTAACCTAACCTAACCTAACCTAACCTAACCTAGCCTAACCTAACCTAACCCAAGTAGATTTAGGTTAGGTTAGGTTAGGTTAGGTGGGGTTAGGTTAGGTTAGGTTAGGTTATGATAACAAACGACAAGTAAAAGAAAAACGAAACAACTTGACCAAATTTGACGTAATTTCGCTTTATGTTGTGGCGGTAAGATAAGAGTTATCCCTATTTTAACCTCACACACACACACACACACCTACACAGACAGACACACACACACACACACCTACACACACACAACAGACAGACAGACAGACACACACGCACACACAAACACACACACACATCAGCTTTAATAACAAGACCCATATCGAGGTAAAACGTTCAGGAAGAAGTGATAGATTAGTAATGGAGTGTCGCTGTTCCTTCACCACCCCCTCCACTCACCCCTCCTTCTCACCCTCTCCTGCCTTTCTTTCACCCTCCCACTCTCCCTTTCTTTCACCCCCTCCCCACTACCCCCCTCCTTTTCACTTCCTCCCACTACCTTTTTCTTTTCACCCTCCCACCACTCCCTTTCTTTCACCCTCCCACTACCCCCTTTCACCCTCCTCCCTCCCCTTTCCTCCATCCTCCTTCTTTCCACATTTACCTTCCTCCTCTCTCTCTCTCCTCCTTCACTCCCCTTCCTCTTGCCTCCCTTCACCTTCACCCTTCCCTCTGCCTCCTTCACCTTTTACCCTCCCTCCTGCCCTTCCCCCCTCCGCCCCCTCCCTACCCTCCCCTGGAGGACATCACATAATGGACACCCAGTCCGCAAAACTGGAGAGCAGAAGATGGGAACATTTTGGTGAAGAAAAAAAAATAAGATTTGATTTTTGAGTGTCAGGTTAGAGGTGTCCTGCTCCTACTCTTCCTCCTCCTCCTCTCCCTCTTCTTCCTCCTCTTCCTCTTCTTCCTCCAACTCCTCCTCATCTTCTTCATTCTTGCTGTCCTCCCTGTATTCTTCCTTCCTCTTCTTCTTCCTTTTTTCCTTCCCTTTTTCTTCATTCCTTCTCTCCTCTTCCTTCCTTCCTCTTCTTCCTTTTCCTCTTCTACCTTCCTCCTCCTTCTCATCTTCCTTCCTTCTCTCCTACTCCTCTTTTATTACTACTATGGCAGGTTTTACTCCTATTATCAGTGCTACTATTAATTCTTCTTCTCCTCCTCCTCTTCCTCCTCCTCCTTCTCCTCTTCCTACCCCTCTTCTTCCTCCAACTCCTACCTCTTATTCTTCTTCCTTCTCCTACCTCTTCTTCTTCCAATTCTTACCTCTTCTTCTTCCTTCTCCTACCTCTTCTTCCTCCAACTCCTCTTCTTCCTCCAACTCCTACCTCCTCTTCTTCCTTCTCCTCTTCTTCCTCTTCCTCCTAAAGTATGATTACAGTGGAGAAGTGGTTATCGTATTGGCCTGTTAGTTCATTGACCCATAGTTCGAGCCCTAGATGAGGATGGAGGACGTGTGTGTGTGTGTGTGTGTGTGTGTGTGTGTGTGTGTGTGTGTGTGTGTGTGTGTGTGAGTCAGCCAATATGACCCACAGCATTAGTATGTAAAAAGGTGTCAGGTCCACTTAGTGTGTACCCTAGTTTGTCGGGATACAGTGTCGGGTCATACAATCAGGTCACACTACCACCATCTCCACCACTACTACCACTAACCAACAGCATTACCAACATCATCACAGCCACCAGCACCACCACCACCATGACTACCACTACCACCAACACCACCTCTCACACGTTAATAGGATACGAAGGATGCTAAACTAATCCTACTGGACTCTGTATGTGTGTGTGCGCGTGTGCGTGTGTGCGTGTGCGTGTGTGTGTGTGTAATGATAACGCGGTCAATACCTGGCCACTATAACATAACACTGATCTAATCCCATATAAACATTAGGCCAGCCATGACGCTCGTTATTACCGTTAACGTCCAAACTTTCTCCGTTACCAGCGAGGAAGAGGTGAACGGATGCCTCTTCCATGATAACGGATTATATCGCATTTAACGAGTTTGAACACAATGCGCTGCTCAACGAGGGAGGTGTAGTCGTAGATTGTGGTGATGCGTTTAACGAGGTCTGTGTATGATGATGATACGTTTAACTTGATGATGATGCGTTTAACGACTATATGCGTATAATAATGATGCGCTTAATGAGTTTTAAACAATAATAATGTTAAACGAGTCGTACAGAAGGGAAGTTATAGCATGTTTACCACTAGATCACCCAAATTGGACCATCACCACCACTGAACCACTAAAACTGGACCATTACCACCACTGGATCACCAAAACTGGACCATCACAGAACCAGGTCATTCGGTCCAACACTTATCAGCTCTCGGCAACATGACCTGACTGGACTAGACTACTGCCTACCCGTGACGCTTGGAATCGCCTCTGAACTCATGCTAGGAATGGTTTTTTGGAATGATAGCTCGTGGGAGTTAGTAGGAATGTGGCTTGGAATCTTCTCTGGAATTATAATTTGAAATGTGTGCTTGAAGGGTTCATTAGGAATGGAATTTTTGAACGTTGCATCTGGAATTTGAGACCAAGATATTTTGTAATATTATTATTATTATTATTATTATTATTATTATTATTATTATTATTATTATTATTATTATTATTATAAGCATTTCATGTCATAACAAGAGATAACAATGAAAGCAATATTTAACGAAAAATAGTAAGTCGGTCAGTTTCTGTTCCTCGGTAAAATGTTTTGTTCCAATAATGTATGAGATGCTTTAAGTTTACATCGTATCACACAATTATTTTAAAACTTGCAAAAGAAGCAACCAGTCTTAACTTACCCTGACCTAACTTAAACTAACTTACTGTACCTGATCGAACCTAACTTAACCTAACCTGAACTAACCTAACCTAACCTAACCTGAACTAACCTAACCTAACCTGAGCTAGCCTAACCTAACCTAACCTAACCTAACCTAACCTAACCTGAGCTAGCCTAACCTAACCTAACCTAACCTAACCCTCGGGCTGGGTTCGTTTAGGATATTTTAAAATAACAGTAAAACGATGGCGACGCTTCCTATAGAGACACTTCATATATATTTTTCATCAGCTATTTCTCTCCTTCTCACACCTGAATATAGAGACGATAAAATGTTGCCGATGTTGTTGTTGTTGTGGTTGTTGTGGTTGTTGCTGTTCTTTCTGTTATGGTTGTTGTGGTTGTTGTGGTTGTTGTGGTTGTTGTGGTTGTTGCTGTTCTTGCTGTTATGGTTGTTGTGGTTGTTTGTCCCGTTTGTAATGTAATTTTTTTCTTAATTCTTATGCACATTAGTATTACTAGGGCTGTGGGTTATTTTTCTATTAACACACTTTGTCTCTGTGTGATAACTATACCCCTCCCCACCCCCTCAAGGTCTCGGTTCACCAAATTTGGGAATTCGCCTCAGTGACTCCACAACAACAAGTAATTGGTGTTGTCTTTCTCCTCCATTTATTATTGTATTTCTGTGTCCTTGTTCCGTGAGCCGTAGGGAAACGAGCTGTGTTTAGAAGACAGCCAAGTGTGTCTTGTTGTAAGCTCACAGAGACACACTATAAACATTCGGTTAGATGTAAATTTTGGTGTATTTTCTGTTCATCCAACTGTGATAGACTGACAGAAACAACCACAAGAGGGAGACATAAACTCTGCCGTATTGTATACTCACTGTGCTGTGTTCTAAGCTCACACTACTATGATAGAGACATAAACTTTTGCTGGGACAGACAGACAGACAGACAGACAGACAGACAGGCAGACGCATTACTAAAACAAGATATTTCTGGGTTCTTTGGGGCGTCTTGTCCAGGGACGGATAATAACATTTAGTGAACAAACTGAAGTAAACGGAAGAGGACACAGATGAACGGCGACTCAACGAACGGTAATGGAAAGATAAATAAACGACAAGTAGCTGAACGAATAGTTTTGGTCAGTTCGTTCAGCTACCCAAGATAATTTGGGGTAGGTGAACGAACGATAGGTAGGTAAACGAACGGTAGGTAGTTGAACGAACGGTAGGTAGCTGAACGAACGGTGGGTAGCTGAACGAACGGTGGGTAGCTGAACGAACGGTGGGTAGCTGAACGAATCATTTTGACTCGCACCGCTACAGTGAACGTCTGAAAAACATAGTGAACAACAACGAAGAGAGAGAGAGAGAGAGAGAGAGAGAGAGAGATACTTAGGAAAGAGGGAATAGGAAACGAGAAAGAAAAGATGCTATAAGAGAGAGAGAGAGAGATTAGAAGGAAACAGGGAGTGAGGAAGTAAAAGAAGGAAGACGGAGAGAGAGAGAGGGAGAGAGAGAGACGGGGAGAGAATGATGCTTAGGAGAGAGGGAAAGGAAGCTAAAAGAGGGAGAAAGAGATGGATTGAGAGAGAAGAATAAAAGTAGGAAGCTTGAAGTAATAAGGTAGAAGTGGGAGGAGAAGGAAGGAAGGAAGGAAGGAAGGAAGGAAGGATATATCCCCCATACAATCTCAACCTTTGGCCAAACTTGTCACCTTCTGTGGATTTGTGACTTTCAACTGACTCTGAGTGACGTGAGTCGAGGCAAAACTTCCGGATGACCACAAGAGAGGGAGGAAGGGGGGAAGGAGGGAAGGGGGGAGGGAGATGGTGGGAGGAAGGGGAAGGGGGGAGGGAGATGGTGGGAGGAAGGGAGGAGAGGTGAGGGGGAAGTGAAAAGGGAGGAAGAGGTTTCATAAAGTTAAATTCCCTTCTACGAATGACAGTAGGGAGAGTATGAGGAAGGGAGGTTATGACATTAAAGGGAGAGGAGTGAAAAGGGAGGACATAGGGGTAACGGAAAAGGTGGATTTATAAAACTACTCTCCCTTCCACGAGTGACAGGAAGGAGAGAGAGAGGGGAGGCAGAGAGGGAGGGGAGGGAGAGAGAGAGGGGAGGGATAGAGAGAGGGGAGGGAGAGAGGGAGGGGGATTAAAGTGGGCTACGGTTGGAAAGGAGAGAAATGAGAGTAGGAGGTGTTGCCTAGGGCGGCTCGGAGGGAGAGGGAGAGAGGGAGGAAGAGACAGAGAGAGAGAGAGAGATAGAGAGAGAGAGAGAGAGAGAGGCGGCAATGGAAAGAGAACATGGGAATAACTCAGTGACTAGGAGAGTAAAAAAAAAATGAGATAAGATAGAAGGAAAAGGAAGATAAAAACAAGAAATAAATGGAAGGTAATGGAAGGTAGAGGGGGATAGAAAAGAGAAAGAGAGAGATAGAACGAAGAGGAGAGACTCATACAACCCCTTTCGACAATTACCATCTCAAACTTTCACTCCTTTGACGGAACTTATGAGAGATGACTCCTTATGATTTGGGATTTCGTTTACTTTTATTAGAGAAACAAATCCCATCCAACTTACCTTACTTACGACACAAGGAAAGATTTTTGTTTATTAGCGTAAAGTTATTTTTTTAAGTTATATAATGTATTTTTGAAGCTACGTAATGTATTTTTGAAGTTACGTAATGTATTTTGAAGTTACGTAATGTATTTTTGAAGCTACGTAATGTATTTTGAAGCTACGTAATGTATTTTTGGAGTTACGTAACGTATTTTTGAAGTTACGTAATGTATTTTGAAGTTACGTAATGTATTTTTGAAGTTACGTAATGTATTTTGAAGTTACGTAATGTATTTTTGAAGTTACGTAATGTATTTTGAAGTTACGTAATGTATTTTTGAAGCAACGTAATGTATTTTGAAGTTACGTAATGTATTTTTGAAGTTACGTAATGTATTTTGAAGTTACGTAATGTATTTTTGAAGCAACGTAATGTATTTTGAAGTTACGTAATGTATTTTTGAAGTTAATGTATTTTTGAAGCAACGTAATGTATTTTTGAAGTTACGTAATGTATTTTTGAAGTTACGTAATGTATTTTTGAAGTTACGTAACGTATTTTTGAAGTTACGTAACGTATTTTTGAAGCTACGTAATGTATTTTGAAGTTACGTAATGTATTTTTGAAGTTACGTAATGTATTTTGAAGTTACGTAATGTATTTTTGAAGCTCATTGGTGATATCAGACACGTATATTTAACAAGCAGAATAAACAACAGTATACGAGGCGGCTGATCATGATAGTGTCGGAACTGTACTGTCGTGACTCTTATCGTAACTAAACCATGTGTTATTTAATTAAAAGTTAAGGGGAAAAGTTAGTGTCTAGTGAGTTAAGTTGTTGTTGTTGTTGTTGTTGTTGTTACTAGGTGTTATACGATGCTGTGTTTGTTGATGATGGAGTGAGTGATGATCTCTCTCTCTCTCTCTCTCTCTCTCTCTCTCTCTCTCTCTCTCTCTCTCTCTCTCTCTCTCTCTCTCTCTCTCTCAGTGTTTAATAGTATGAGAAAAGCCACAGAATCTCACTTATCCGGAGGTTTAAAAAAAAAAAGAACCTCCATTATAACCAAAAAAAAAAATCTTGTCCTCCATCCCGTAAACAAACATCCAGAAAGTCATCCATCATCCAGAATCACCGCCGTAGTTCCGATAGTTGCCACCCCACCATACGGAGCTGCTGTTGGTAGGTGACGCCTCCTAGCTGTTTACAAGCTGCACTAAAGCCACACAGAGTATTTCTCTTGATTATTTCGTGGTAGTGGCTCATCTAAAACCCTTTTATGCCCCCCCCCTTCACCTCCTCCGCCCCCGATGAGAGCTGGAGATGGTGGCATTGATAGCAGCTGGTAGTATTGGTGTGAAAAAAGGTCATTATTTAGCAAGCGTAATAAAAAAAAATGGTTAGGGTCAAGATGGTGTGGGCTTTTTATGGATGTGTTGAACATTTGGCCAAAAAAGTAGAGTTATTATAAAAGGGGGAGGTGGGGTGGCGAGGTGGGTTATAGCGTAGGTGTTGCTTAGCCTACAGATGACTATTCGACTATTCTTTTTTTTTTAGCCTACAGACGACTATTCGACTATTATTTTTTTAGCCTACAGACGACTATTCGACTATTCTTTTTTTTTTAGCCTACAAACGACTATTATATGCGGTAGTCAATTATTTATGTCTTAAAGGACTATTAATGTCTAGATTGTAAATTTTTATAAGTAGAAAATGATTCAGTCAAGGAATAGCGAAACGTAAAGCATCACAGGTCCTTAATACACAGAGGTAAAAAGCCTTATTATGTAGTACAGTCAATTATAATTATTCTTTGTTTTATGTCAGTCTTTAAAACACATAAAGTTAGTGTTTATTTATCATTACTAAAGGGAACAAATTATGCTCCTCGACAATGCAATATCCATTAACCGGAAATATCGCTTATCCGGAACACCAATAGCCATTCCGAATAACATTAACATTCACAAACTCCTCATAATATCCGGATTCTTCTTGCCATACCCATTTTTATAAGACATATTTAACGGTCGAAAGAGACATTAAAAATAATCCGTCTAATTTTGGGTTTTATATCAAGATCGTTTGGGATGATTTGGTCAATTTTCTTATGTTTTTGTTGTTGTAATTGTCCGTCGTCATCTCACAATGGCTCCTAATGGCCATTTAAACGGGGAGGTGATGAGGGTGTATTTTGCTCTTGGGAGTCACGCATGGAGGTCATTTTTTTTGTCGCCTCTCTCTCTCTCTCTCTCTCTCTCTCTCTCTCTCTCTCTCTCTCTTTTCTCTCTCTCTCTCTCTCTCACTACAACACATCCCTCCCCACCACAACATATCCCTCCCCACTACAACACATCCCTCCCCACCACAACATATCCCTCCCCACTACAACACATCCCTCCCCACCACAACATATCCCTCTCCCCACAACACATCCCTCCCCACAACAAATCCTTCTCCACACAACACATTCCAGTACAAAATAAAATCAGTTTTATTCACGTTTAGTCTTCAGTATTACATTAACATTCATTATTATTCATTTTTTCTTGTAAAGTGAGAATGTCAGTCCCTTTTTTTTTACATTATATTTTTCAACAGTTTTTTTTTTGACCCAAGTCTCGTCTGGGTAAATTGATATTCAGGGTGAACGAGGTCAATATTTTGGGATTTTTTTTTACTATTAAACTTTGACCCTCATAAAAAATTTAATTAGAATATTTTTTTTTACGTTTTAATAATCTGAACTTTTAATTTTCACCAGGTATTCGATTTTTTTTATAATTTATTTTATTTTTTATTATTATTATTATTATTTTTTTGGCTGATCTGGTTTTTTAGTTTTTTTTTTAATTATAATGATTTTCACTTCTTGTTTTATATGTTTTTTATCATTGAATCTGATGACCTGACAACGAATAATGTAGTGTGTGTGTGTGTGTGTGCGTGTGTGTGTGTGTGTGTGTGTGTAAACCTGCTGACGCTTCATACTTTCACCGTCTCTCTCTCTCTCTCTCTCTCTCTCTCTGCTCAAGTTGTAGTGTGACAGGTGTCCCAACATTATGGATGAAACAGTTGAAAGGTGTGAGAAAGTTGTCCTCAAGGGAGCTGACTGTGGGATGAGTTTTAGTCAAGTTCACGATAAGTTTTTTTTTTCTCGACTTTTGGGGAAGGACAAGAAAGATTTTTTATTTTTTTTATTTATATCTTTATGTATGTATGTATTAATTCTTCTTCTTTTGCTTCCTTTTTCTTTTGATTCCTTTTCTTGTGCTTCTTCTTCTTGTGTTTGTTCTTCTTTTGCTTCCTCATCTGCTTTCTCCTCTTCTGCTTCCTCCTCATTTGTTTCCTCTTCATTTGCTTCCTCTTCCTTTGCTTCCTATTCTGCTTCATCTGTTTCCTCTTCTTCTGTTTCCTCTTCCTTTGCTTCCTCCTCTTCTGCTTCCTCTTCCTCTGCTTCCTCTTCTTCTTCCTCTTCTTCCTCTTCCTCTTCTTCTTCCTCTTCCTCTTCTCTTCTTCTCTCACCCATGTCGAGTATCTGGTAATATATAATATAAACGTGATTTCAAGAAGAGGGTGAGCTCCCTCAATGTTACCGTATTTGTTTGCTGTTTGTGTTATGATTATTGTTGTTTGGCTTCATGTGTTTGTGTTTATTACTGTGTCCCCCATCAGCACGAGAACTTGTTTGCTTTTGGGGTTTCTCATTTTTCCTTGTTTGCTTTTCTGCATTTCTTATTTCTTCCTTTCTTTGTTTTTTTGCGTTTCTTATTTTTTCCTTGTTTGCTTTTTCTGCGTTTCTTATTTCTTCATTGTTTGCTTTTTCTACGTTTCTTATTTCTTCCTTGTTTGCTTTTTCTGCCTTTCTTATTTCTTCCTTCTTTACTTTTTCTGCGTTTCTTATTTCTTCCTTGTTTGCTTCCTTTCTTTAGTTTTTATTTGTTTATTTTCTCAACCAAGTAACACATATTCATCACTTGTTTACTTCGAGGCAAATCTGGCCGACGTGTTTCTTGACCTAGTGCTGCCAGAGACTCTATTAGTTGATTTTATTTGGGTAATTTTTTTATGAAGTGAAAGGTCAAATTCCTCCCGAAAGGTTTAAATCCCAAAAGGTCAACCCGAAAAGATCAACCCTCCAAAAGGTCAACCCCTAAGGTCCAATCCCCCAAAAGGTCAAAACTCCCAAAAGGTCATCCGACTCATCCCCAAAGATCAACCCCACAAAAGGCCAACCTCCAAAAAGGTCAAACCCCCGAAAAGGTTAAACCCGCTCAAAAATAAAAGCTGATGTAGTGTTAAAGACCACAGTGTGTCTAGGTGCATGAGTTTGGGGGCGGGATGAAAGGCTTCCCTGTTATTTGCTTTCAACTACAGCCACTGAAGAGCTCTCTGAGTGAAGGGAAGACTGAGTGTTTGTCCCTACTACACGCATACAGCTTCCTTCCGTGCCAAGACTCCTGCAGCTCCCCCTACTGGTGGTGCATCATCGTAACTGAGGTCCTGTGTACCCAAGCTAAATCTGCATAGGACCTCGGAATAAGGTACAGCCTCAGAAGTGGTATGTGTGTGTGTGTGTGTGTGTGTGTGTGTGTGTGTGTGTGTGTGTGTGTGTGTGTGTGTACCACCGGAAGTCTCTGATATGCCCTCACGTACGAAACCAGCCTAACCAAGTATGGCTCGAAAGCCTTGGCAGTCAGCCCACCTAGAAGAGTGCACGTGTGATGCCAGTACCCACCACTGCCTCTTGGGTACACGGCAGAGAGAGACCAGGGGATGAAGCTACTCGAGGCAGAAGAAGCAGTGACACGTACGACGCTTAGCTCTGTGACCTGGTGATATGCTGTTATTATTATTATTATTGTTATTATTTTTATTATTATTATTATTATTATTATTATTATTATTATTATTATTATTATTATTATTATTATTATTATTATTATTATTATTGTTGTTGTTGTTGTTGTTGTTGTTGTTGTTGTTGTTGTTATTGTTATTGTTATCATTATTATTATTTCTACTATTTTTATCATGATAGTAAAACTCCTAGATTATATTCAGTGGACAAATATCTTCCATCATCTCTGCTAATAATTAATAAGTGCATCATATTTACCTTCCAGTAATAAAAGTGAAGCTTGACTGACGTGCTCTATTGACTCCCATCAATTACATACATACGACTCTCACCGGCCAGTTTACCTGCAACACATTACAACAGCAACAACAAAAAACACCTTCGTATACTTGTATTTAAAATGAATCCCTAAATTTCTTCATCTAAAAGTTCATAAGTTGAATCAGGTGATGAAGCCTTACCTTTAATCAACGTCACAGCTGATCCATCCAGGTGTTATTGTTTATACTATCAGCGACTTCTACACGTGTGCTTAACCCATTCATAAAATACGTTGTTGTTAGGTTTGTTTACTCTATACTGTTTGTGTTTAGCATATGTATGTTATTAATTATTTCCAAGCTCTGGGACATTACCTACGTGATATAAGTAACGTAATTTAAGTTGGCAATATGTTCCTTGATGCTTAAACACTAGTAGGTGTAAATTGGCCGCTTTATTGCAAGTCTGTACAGCAGAGAGATATGACAACTAGAACGATGATGACAAAATGACTCTGAGACTATACCGAAAGTGTATATGAAGAGGATGGTGGTGGAGAGATGGAATTTACGAATCTTTGAGAATCTGTGGCCAGTATATTTCAAACAGGGAGGATTTACGGTCCGATTGGGAGGAGGTTGTGTTGAAGTATTGGGTGAAAAGTTGGGGGAGTTGAGAAGTTGTCGACGACTTTGGGAGGTGAGAACCTACAGGTGTGGTGGTGGTGATGGTGGTGTAGTCTACAGGTGTGGTGGTGGTGGTGTAGTCTACAGGTGTGGTGGTGGTGTAGTCTACAGGTGTGGTGATGGTGGTGGTGTAGTCTACAGGCGTGGTGGTGGTGATGGTGATGTAGTTTACAGGTGTGGTGGTGGTGATGGTGGTGTAGTCTACAGGTGTGGTGGTGTAGTCTACAGGTGTGGTGGTGGTGGTGGTGTAGTCTACTGTGTGGTGATGGTGGTGGTGTAGTCTGCAGGTGTGGTGATGGTGGTGGTGTAGTCTACAGGTGTGGTGGTGGTGATGGTGGTGTAGTCTACAGGTGTGGTGGTGGTGGTGTAGTCTACAGGTGTGGTGGTGGTGTAGTCTACAGGTGTGGTGATGGTGGTGGTGTAGTCTACAGGCGTGGTGGTGGTGATGGTGATGTAGTTTACAGGTGTGGTGGTGGTGATGGTGGTGTAGTCTACAGGTGTGGTGGTGTAGTCTACAGGTGTGGTGGTGGTGGTGGTGGTGGTGATGATGATGATGATGTACTGTGTTTCTGCCTGGAGGAGAGCGATCTAGAACCTGACCAACACCCGCCTGGAGGAGGGAGGGAGACCAACAACACGCACATACATACCCGCATCACTCACTGCCATTCAGAGTCACTACCAGATGTTCTTCGGCTTTCCTCCCCCTTGATAAACAAAGTTCGATTTCTGTAAACGTCGTATCAAACAAACTTAACTCTGTAAATCGTTTTCATCTTACCTGGTTTGTAAATCGGGAGAAATCTGGCTTTGTTTTACAGGTATTTTAAGTTTTTGCTGTGCAGAATGTTGTGAAATCTGTTTTATTACGATTTAATCTATTAATGATTTCATCTTGTCGTCGTGGTCAGACAGAAACACGTGAAGAAATTGATGACGATGGAGCGTCTCACTGTTGCAAAATTGCTCCGAGCTTACAGCCTTTAGCCGGCAACACACGGTATTGACAGATTCGCTGACAAAGAAAGTGAGAGAGGGAAAGAGTTAGAGAAAGAAAGATATTTAGAGAAAGACAGAGAGTTAGAAAAAAGTTAAAAAAGCGAGTTGGAGGAAGAGAAGAGATAGAGAAAGGGAGAGAGTTAGATATAACGAAAAGGAGATAGAAAGAGGAAGTTAGAGAGACATAGTTGGAGAAAAGAGAGATATATATGGTTAAGAGAGAGAGAGAGAGAATTAGAGAAAGAGAGAGGAGGAGAAGTGAGAAAGTAAACACAAGAATCTTATTGGACTTGGGATTGAAGACAAATAGCTCGATCCCTCACATGAAGACAAGGAAGAAACAGGACGCCATGAACAACGACAAGACGAAGAACGAAATTTCTCTTCCTTTGGTGTGAAATAAAAGCTTCAAACAAGATCAACAGGTGAGAAACAAAAGCCTTAAACAAGATCCACAGTGTCAAATAATCGCCTTAAGTAAGACCTACAGGTGTGAAACAAAATCTTACACAAGATCAACAGGTGCGAAACAATTTAAGCAAGAACCGCAGGTGTGAAAAAAGCTAGTATAAAAGTCTTAAGGAACACGAAACAAAAGTGAATAAAAATCGAACTGTAGACCAATTCATGGGAATAAAAAAGGATCCCTAAAACAGATAATAAAAAAGACGAACAGATAATAAAAAAGACACCCATGAGAAACAAAAGCTCAGGGACAACGTAACAACGACAAACAACCCTAAACAACATGTTGGTGGAGCCCTGAAGCCCTTGGTGACACAGACAGTGATTATCAGGAATAAGATAGAGAGAGGTAGTGATTTGATTTACTTTCAACGACAAAGATAGACCTCTCTCTCTCTCTCTCTCTCTCTCTCTCTCTCTCTCTCTCTCTCTCTCTCTAACCTGTATCTCGGGCGTGTTTCTGTGGATCTCGTCTGACAAACAATCAGAGGCGATTAAGGCGTCTGCTATGGAGAATTCGATCCCTTCTAAGGAGGAGGATTGGTTATTTCATACCTAAGACAGATGACATGATTCTTTATATACAAGATAATTGGTTCCTATAACGATATTATAATAATTCGATGCTTCATGTGTTCAATCATAAGATAATTCAATCTGTCTTAAGATAATTCGGTTCCTCTCAGTGCTACACAAGATCCTTCAGGACCCTTCTAATCGTACATGCGCCAGAGCACTCGACCCCACAGAGGGAGGGTCGAGTGCCCTACTAATACAGGATGAAATACTACCTGGTCTCCTCGGCCACTGTACCAACAGAGACGCGTTCACACAAGTGAATTAAAGCGGAAGTGGCTAGTTCCCTCTAAGGAAAAACAGTCAGGGTCTTTAATTCTCCATGTTTCATACCACTGTCTTCACCGCCTTAACTAGAGAGACCAAAGCCCTTCTGAATGTTTCCACTTCAGCTGAAGCATTATGATGGCGGCAAAACTAAAACGAGAACGACGGTAACCAATTAGCGGTTGTTTCTTCACCCCCTCCTCCAGGAAGTGTCAGAAACTCTTCCTTCACCCCCTCCCCCAGGAGGTGTCACAAACTCGGGACGGCAGGAGGAAGGAGGATAAGTCGCTAAGTTTCAGGAGGATCTCTGCCTTGATTGCTGTTGGACTTTGTTTTACTAGTCAACAAACAGTAAGAGATACCCGGGGTGTGTGTCGGTCACCAGTATACCCGTGGTGTAATATATTAAGGTTGTAGTATACCTAGAGTTTAATATATCCTAGTGAACAATACCCAGAATGCTGTGCGGTTGGGTATACTGTGATGGAGTATACGCCGTTTTCACCATACACTATCCACTTATGTAATACACCTAGGCAGTACCCAGGATGAAGTATACCCATAGTTTAGTATATCCATGGCGTGCCATATCCAAGTTACCATGTCCAAGGTACCATATAGGTGTAGCTAACCTCAGTATACCCTGGCTGTTAACAAAGACTAATTAATATACACAGGGAGTAGAACACCTCATCCCATTCCTGACACAAATAACAATAATAGTTGTTTGAAACTGGATGCCAAGACAGACAGACAGAGAGACAGACAGACAGACAGCCTCTCTCAGCTAAATTGAAAAAGCTCCCATTGGAATTCGGCGACTGTTGCTTTAACTTGTCCTCCAATCCAACTAAGTGCAGCGTGAAGCAGTACCCCAGACCAGCACAGTACGTAGTCGGGGAGGAAGGCTGGTAGTACTTTTGTTGAAGAGCTCAGGTGTTAGTGACTCTGGAATGTTTTTATTTTAGCTACAGATTTAATGTCTCGAGTAGGTGGCTGGGTTTTATCGTGCGTCTGGCATGATTATTGTTGTGATTTCGAGTATCTGGCGGTGGTGTTAGGAGTTGTCGTACAGTTTGCTGTTGATTAGTGGTGTTGGGAGTTATTGTTGTTGTTTAGTGGTGATGATTATCGTACATTAATGATTGTTGTTATACTGTGGTGGTGGTTATCGTACATGAATGATTGTTGTTGTACAGTGGTGGTGGTTATCGTACATGAATGATTGTTGTTATACAGTAGTGTTGGTTATTGTACACGAATGATTGTTTTACAGTGGCGAGGTTTATCGTACCTGAATAATTATTGTTATACAGTGGCGGTGGTTATCGTACATGAATGATTGTTGATATCGTACACCCCAGCGACACTAAGCCACTCGGCAACACTCAGCCTACTCATCTATACCTTGCTTCACCCAGCTCACCACTTTACTGTAACTCTCAACAACATGGCCCCAGCTGCATTAAACTACACCCACGTGTCCTTTGTAAGACCCAACTACACCCCACCAACACTAAGCACACGCACCTACTGTGTATTCTACTACATCCAACAAAACAAGGATAATTTAGCTATACTCCAGCTACATCTGTTGCTACAATCTTATACACACCCACCTGTTTATAAGCTACAATAATACACACACAGCTAAGGCCTACTTATACTATGTGCTGACTCACCTAACTTATATACACAGCGGCCACACTCAGTATACACCAATCTACACCCCGCTACACTGAATGGTACACTATGTACACCTCACCTACACCCGGCTACACAGAGATACACTCACCTACACCCGGCTACACCCAGTTGGAGTTGTATTATGGTAGGGAGTTAGGAGGAAAGGTTTAAGGCTGGGGTGTGTGGTTTGGTGAGTTAACACGAGATAAATCTGTTTACCAGTAAGGAAGACTCTCTCTCTCTCTCTCTCTCTTTGTTTCTCAGCTTTTGACCCACCTCTCGACCTACTAACCCACCTCTCAACCTACTAACCCACCTCTCAACCCTACCTCTCAACCGACTGACCCACCTCTCAACCCACTAACCCACCTCTTAACCCAATAACCCACCTATCAACCCACTGACCCACCTCTCGACCCACTGACCCACCTGTTAACCACTGACCCACCTCTCGACCTACTGACCCACCTATCAACCCATAACACACCTCTTAACCCACTGACCCACCTCTCGACCCACTGACCCACCTCTCGACCCACTGACCCACCTGTTTGGCCGGCAACTGAGGTCATTAGCATATATCAGGTGTACAATTTACTGTCGGAGGTAACGACTGGACACACTGGCTCAGGGTCTCTAATATACTGCTTAATTCACTCGCTTAATTAACGAATACATGATACATATTGATACATATGTATACGTAACATATGTATTTTCGCATAGGTGCATGCATGTACATATAAGACTATACAGGGTGTTCTGTAAATATCTTTCATAATTCAGGAGGTGTATTCCCGAGACATAAATGACCAAATTGTCAATTCTCAATAGTTTCGGAATTACAGCACATGCCAGATGTATCCTGTATGTGACACACCTGATCATACACGTGCATATACCAGACCTTCTTACATATGCATTAAACTGTAACCATATCACATATCTCCAGGCGGTCCACCACTGCCTTTACTAATTCAAGTAATTTAATAATGAATCGAGGCGAGGACCAGGTGATCAGGCCTTCCCTGCTAATGAGGTACTCGGTAACTTCGTCTGGTTTACATCCGGGACTCCAAACTTTACAACATTAGTATGATATATTTATTTCCCATCAAAGGAATAATGTCGAAAGCGCAATTAGGTGTAGTAAAGTACCAGTTCAATTTCTAGGCTGTCTCACATCACAATCTCAAAGGTTCGTATGTAAATTTTATCTTAGTGAGAGATTGTCGATAACACAGCCAGGTTTTGTAAGTCATCTTCCACCAGAAACTCAAAGGTAAACATGTTTACTTTTTCCAGAAGCGACTCCATGTCGAGAACGTATCTAATATTAGAAGAATCTTTGTACAACTTCAACGCCAATTCGGCAGCCAGCTTCGTGCCGCAGCTTAAGTGAGTCAGCTTGATGAGTCTGACGTCACAGTATAAGAGAGGGGAAAGAAATAACACAACAATCTGGATGACACTTGACCCAGAGACACGAAGAAAATATTTACAGTGTACAGTGATGCTTCCACAGTCTGGCCACCGGGATAAGACTTGTTGTTCTTGGTAGATCATCTCCCATAACACCTTCGCTAAGGGACGCCACTTTTAATATTTTATTTGATTAACTACAGACGATTTTATTCAGCACAGAGGTGACCCCGTACACTAGTGGTTAACCTCAAAAACAAATGTTAACAAGAACAGACCAAAGCTGAACTAGTGCAGGCTAATGCAGGGAAGGCTACAGCATCATCAAATTCCCTCCCAAATGTAAATTCCGTTAATTTAAAACCATTACTACGTGTTCGCTCTAGATTTGATTGTGTAAGTACCTTAGTTACATCATCTTTATTTAACCCAATTTTATATATTCTGAACACATCGTTCCATAATTTACATCTCTCAAGAGAATACATATTCAGTTTTCTTAATATGTGATTAATTTTGAGGCCGCCAGGTGGTTTCAGGTGAGGCCACCAGGTGGTGCTGGTAGGAGGTGGGAACGCTTCCATAAAAAGGACCGATAAACCATCAATTTTATTTTTGTTTTTTTTAAAAGACAACAAAGATGGATTATCAGGGTGTCCGATCCGGGTCATTATTTACACGATAGTGCCATAATCGTTACAGTTTGTTGTCCCGCTGACCTCTCTCAAAGTTGATGTGACCCAGTTAGCTCCCGGATCAAAATAAAAATACCTGTTTGTAGTCATGTGTTGGGAACAGCCCTATCTCTGTGAGGGCGGAGCTGAAGGAGGAGAGTGAGACTGGGGATTTAGTGCTGGAAAAACTGATGGTAAACAGTGGAGAGTAATGTGACGGGTCTGCTGGTTAACAACACACTCATTCTGTCTTCTGGAGAATGACGCAAAGAAAGAAAGTTTTAGTGAAAGAAAGAAAACCTTAATAGTTGGTGATGCACAGGTAAGGTATATGGATCGTGCTCTATATAATAAGGATAGCAAGAATAGGATAAAGGTTTGTTATCCAGGCGCATGATGAAAGACTTGGTACATAGGATGGATAATATTATGTCTTGCAATGGGGACAATAATATAAAAATGGAGGAAACTGCAGCGGCCCTTTTGGAACTTGTTAACCAGCGCTGTTTACACCCGGCCTTTATCACTTGTATATCTGACCAGCCTATATTTGAAGCTTTTACATTCAATTAGCAAAAAAGCGTTGTTAAATTTGCAACTTTGGCGAAAACGAACCACTCTAATTGTCTATGAAATTGTAAACCTTGTTACGACCGTGTCGTATTTTTCTATTTTCTTTTATATATAACATGCTCCCATGTTCCATATTATTCCTGTAATGATGTGTTAAATTTACTATTATATATTCTAGTCACCTTACCCTGTGCTGTTAAGGTTTTAACTGTTATTATTTGTTCAAGCCCATCTTATTTCTTTATTTAGTAGTGTAACAAGCATTCTTTGTTCTCTAACGACCATCTACATCGTTAAACGACCCACCGGCGGGTTTTGGGCGGGAATTGGCCCTATATATAGTGGTCCACCAACTGACGGTGTTTAGTTCAGTCCTCTTATCATACAGTTCACATCCTTTGAGTGACACTCGTCACCTGTTACTTATACTTAATTTATTTGTGTTGTTCCTGTCGTCACCAATGTGGTATATCTATGTGAGTACCTATTTATGTCTCTATTTATGTCCATCAGTATTTGCTTATTTACATTTAAGTAATTCAGTGATGTTTCACGTTGGTTAATTTCAGTGTTAGTTTTTATATGTTGATGCAGTGTTAACGTAATCCAATGCTTTATTATTATTCTTTTGATGTTTCGATGTTTAGTATCATTTGTGTCTTAAAAGTTTCGATGGTGAATCAATTTGTTGTAACAGCCTACGAGGCTCTTTATTGTGTTAATATTTAATTATTTAAATTCTTAAAGGTTTACTTTATTTATTTTCATTCCCTTTTAATTTACTTCACTTTTTTTGTTTGGTTACGCCTAGAACCTGGATATTTAAGTAAATTAAGAGACGGCGTAACAACCTGTATGACAAATTTATTGAATATAGATTATTATTATTATTATTATTATTATTACTATTATTATTATCATTGTAAGTAAACAAATAAAACCAAATAAGTCGGCAGATTAAGGTGAAATATTTGTGAGTGTTAAAGGAACATAAGGAAGATAATAAGTCCATTTGGGTTTTGGTTCCATATATACCAGTCAGTTTACCTCAGTTAGGGGTAGATATGATGGCGGTGGGGTTAAATAAAGGTGATAAAAGGTGTTGCACCGTCAAATCAACACACAACTCGTAACAATTGGTATAATTGGGACAAAAAAAAAAGATTTGTGAAGGAAATAAGTAAACAATGTGTTAGAGAAAGATCTAAATGAATCGAACAATTTACCAAAAAACATCATTCACTCAATCACGCTGGGGAGTTACCTGGACATGTGTATGGGTGATAATGGCTGGGTGTTGATAGCTGGGTGTTGATAGCTGGATGATAATGGCTGGGTGTTGATAGCTGGATGTTGATAGCTGGGTGTTGATAGCTGGGTGATAATGGCTGGGTGTTAATAGCTAGGGGTTAATAGCTGGGTGTTGATAGCTGGGTGTTGATAGCTGGGTGTTGATAGCTGGGTGTTGATAGCTGGGTGTTGATAGCTGGGTGTTGATAGCTGGGTGATAATGGCTGGGTGTTAATAGCTAGGGGTTAATAGCTGGGTGTTAATAGGCGCTGTCATGTGGTCTTTTTCTTTTAAGGTGTTCGTTAATCCTGGGTCACTGCAGCCCCTACTTCTGGGCCTTGAGCAGGTGTGTGTGTGGCGGTGCTGACTCACTTTGTACTCATCCTCACAATGGTTGTGTCCAGAGACTCGTATCAGTAAGTCTATCGCTCGCTCTCAGTTTCAGAGAATATTTTATCCACGATAACCGGAAAAATGGTTGCGATTGGTTATTGTTCCACTTACCGGAAAAATATACACAGCCAGGAATAAACGGCTCATCGGTCCTTTTCGCTTAATGTTTTTTTTTTTATCTATTGACCATTTTACAACGACCGATACAGTGAGGTAAAAACATGGCCGCCTGGGTCACTCTGGTCACCAAGAATGGCTCAAATGACTCATTATTAACTGCGTATATTAACTCGTGTTTGACTTCCACAGAAATTATTTTGTTGAGGTCTGACAGAGTAATTATTTCTGCCACAACTTTGGGGCAAAAATCGAAACAGAAATTTGCATATTAATGTGATGACTTAAGAGAGTTACATCCAGTTGTGGGTATCTGAGCAGGATTACTCTAAGCCGCTGTTATATATATATATATATATATATATATATATATATATATATATATATATATATATATATATATATATATTTATATATATATATATATATACAAACAAATAAAGCACTGTAGGTGCGCGTGATCCATGTACAGTATATACTGATAACTACATTGGGAAAAAAGAAAACACCAAGTTCTCAAGTACTTGGTGTAAGTCACGTCTTCAGGGATAAGAAAAGACTGTGCTCACCCCTGAATTACATGAGAGTGCTTGGGAACTTGTTGTTTTCTTTTTCCTGTGTGGGAGGCTGGGGGGAAGGGTGAGGTGTGAGGGGGGCAGTGTCGGGGGCGAGTGACCTAACACTGTCACCTGTACTTCTCCCCGGGCGGAAGGCTCCATTACCTTCCATAAAACAATAGGTTAAGCATTGCCTGCTTGTTCAAGCTGGCTGGCCGTCTGGCTGGCCGTCTGGCTGGCCGTCTGGCTGGCCGTCTGGCTGGTCGTCTGGCTGGCCGTCTAACTGGCCGTCTGGCTGGCCGTCTAGCTGGCTGACTTGTTGAATGGTTGGCCGGCCCGCCACCACCGAGTCCCCTCACTTTATAATTATGTATATATACATAATTAAATAGCCTCATCTGCGTAGCTCATCCCTCACTGTTCTCCCTGAAGATTTAGATAATCACGAGAGCTTGGATTTTCGTGTTCCCATTTCCTGGTGGCTGCCAGTATAACACACACACACACACACACACAGATCAATCGTAGAGAGGCAATATAAGGGAGGATCTACAGATGACGTAGGAGGTAGTGAGGCCCCTGTGGGTGGACCAGACGCTGCTGACTCCACCTCGTCCTTCAGCGACACGTCCTCTTGTTCCCTCAACCCAAGTGGGTGATGGTGGGGAAGGGCGGAGTGTATATATATATATATATATATATATATATATATATATATATATATATATATATATATATATATATATATATATATATATATATATATATATATATATATATATATATAGATAGATAGATAGATATTAATAAATTAGTAGCTAAGTATGTGAAATACAAACATACATACATACAGCAGCTTCAATTTGTATTAAGTATCACAGCGTCGAAAACCCATCCCCTTAAAGGTATACAACGAGAATGCCAGCGAGTAACTCTTTACACACGAGTATCAAGGAATTATTAGTCGCCGTTATAGTCTGTCCACTCGAGGCCTGTGAAACCTGGAGTCAGTTTTGTAACAAGGTAGTTGGTTGGTTGGCGGACGAACACCCGGGAGTCAGCACAGTTCTTTACTATTTAATCTATTTAATTTTTCGTATATATATAATGATATTTTGAGGGATAATAACTTTTCTATATTGATCTCTTGATAATTTCCTCACTTAGGGAAACAAAAAATAGCATGGGAAGTATTAGTAATAACAATTGTCATAAAGAGAACGCAAACTGCTTCTTCCTGCGTGACGTCATGAAGCGCGTTCGATGATGTCGGTAAAAATTTAAAATATTTTTCCCGTTTTCTCAAGATATTTATATTACCGGAGCGTTTTATTTATTTATTTATTTTTTATTCCTTCTGTTGATGACTACTGTACCTACTGATGACTACTAGAAATACTAAAATTACTTACCAGGTACTAAATTAAACCTATTTTTCAGTTACAATGGAGAGAAAATTAATTAAAACAAAATCATTTATGTAGTTTTTACCCCAGTGAGAATTTCTGTGTTTCAGTCATGTCTCCTCCCGGTGTTTACGTCCCTCAGGGGAACATATTTCATTCACCTTAACGATTTTCATATGATTTATATCTCGTACCAGGAACACGTTTGGCTGCTTTCTACTATGCGTCTCCCAGTACATGTTTTCCCGCAGTACCGCCTCCCAGTAGATGTTTCCCCAGTGATGCCTCCCAGTACATGTTTCCCCAGTGATGCCTCCCAGTAGATGTTTCCCCAGTGATGCCTCCCAGTAGATGTTTCCCCAGTGATGCCTCCCAGTAGATGTTTCCCCAGTGATGCCTCCCAGTACATGTTTCCCCAGTGATGCCTCCCAATACATGTTTCCCCAGTGATGCCTCCCAGTACATGTTTTCTCAGTACCGCCTTCCAGTAGATGTTTCCTGATGATGCCTCCCAGTAGATGTTTCCCCAGTGATGCCTCCCGTACATGTTTCCCCAGTGATGCCTCAGTAGATGTTTCCCCAGTGATGCCTCCCAGTAGATGTTTCCCCAGTGATGCCTCCCAGTAGATGTTTCCCCAGTGATGCCTCCAGTAGATGTTTCCCCAGTGATGCCTCCCAGTAGATGTTTCCCCAGTGATGCCTCCCCAGTACATGTTTCCCCAGTGATGCCTCCCAGTACATGTTTCTCAGTGATGATGCCTCCCAGTACATGTTTCCCCAGTGATGCCCCTCCCAGTAGACGTTTCCCCAGTGATGCCTCAGTAGATGTTTCCCCAGTGATGCCTCCCAGTACATGTTTCCCCAGTGATGCCTCCCAGTAGATGTTTCCCCAGTGATGCCTCCCAGTGATGTTTCCCCAGTGATGCCTCCCAGTAGATGTTTCCACAGTGATGCCTCCCAGTAGATGTTTCCCCAGTGATACCTCCCAGTTACATGTTTCCCCAGTGATGCCTCAGTACATGTTTTTCTCAGTACCGCCTCCCAGTAGATGTTTCCCCAGTGATGCCTCCCAGTAGATGTTTCCCCAGTGATGCCTCCCAGTAGATGTTTCCCCCAGTGATGCCTCCCAGTACATGTTTCCCCAGTGATGCCTCCCAGTACACATGTTTCCTCAGTACCGCCTCCCAGTACATGTTTCCCCAGTGATGCCTCCCAGTAGATGTTCCCCAGTGATGCCTCCCAGTACATGTTTCCCCAGTGATGCCTCCAGTAGATGTTTCCCCAGTGATGCCTCCCAGTAGATGTTTCCCCAGTGATGCCTCCCAGTAGATGTTTCCCCAGTGATGCATCCCAGTGCATGTTTCCCCAGTGATGCCTCCCAGTGCATGTTTCCCCAGTGATGCCTCCCAGTGCATGTTTCCCCAGTGATACCTCCCAGTACATGTTTCCCCAGTACCGTCCCCCAGTACATTTTCACGGGTGTCTGCCATTTTCTTTTAATCCCGGAAAACCCACCAAGGTTTTCATTAACCCTCGATATAACCCAAGTGTATTCACCCCACGGACCGTTACCTTGGCAACACTCGACTAATGTGGGTGCGTTCTGTTATAAGTTGGTCAATTCTTCCAAGTTTGGTGGGAATCCATTACCTCGTTCTCTAGTTACTTTTGGGGTCACAGACAGACAGACAGACAGGGCCGAAAATAATACCAAGAACCACGGCTTAGGAAAGGAATAATAACAATAATAATTTAAAAAAAACATTCAATTAACAATAAAATAATGAAAGTAAATAATAATACATTTAGTGAAGAAAAAAGTTGATCAAAATAAAATTCGTAAAACCTTCCTTCCAGTTTCTATGAAGAGAATCATTTTCTTTGATGCTAAGCGTTTCATGATCGGATATCTGTAATCTATAATGGCCGGGCGGAATTGTGGGTGAGAATGAGAGATGAAAGGCAAGGCGGAAAGGTAAGAGGAATGTATTCTTAAGTGAGAGAGTGAGGAGAGTAATAAATCCAGGGAGAGAGAGTATTAGAGAGTGAGGAGAGTAATAAGTCCAGGGAGAGAGAGTATTAGAGAGTGAGAGAGAGTGAGGAGAGTAATAAGTCCAGGGAGAGAGAGTATTAGAGAGTGAGAGAGAGTGAGGAGAGTAATAAGTCCATAGAGAGAGAGAGTGAGAGAGAGTAATAAGTCCAGGGAGAGAGAGTATTAGAGAGTGAGAGAGAGTGAGGAGAGTAATAAGTCCAGGGAGAGAGAGTATTAGAGAGTGAGAGAGAGTGAGAGAGAGTATTAGAGAGTGAGAGAGAGTGAGGAGAGTAATAAGTCCAGGGAGAGAGAGTATTAGAGAGTGAGAGAGAGTGAGGAGAGTAATAAGTCCAGGGAGAGAGAGTATTAGAGAGTGAGAGAGAGTGAGAGAGAGTAATAAGTCCAGGGAGAGAGAGTATTAGAGAGTGAGAGAGGGTGGAAGGGAGGGAAAGGGGTGAGAGGAGGAAGGGAGAGAGGGAGGGAAGGAGTTGTGTATGTTTATGTATATAATATTGGAATGTACATGTTAGTGTGTGAATATGCCTCTGTGCGTGCGTGTGTGTGTGTATGTGAATGTGCGGGTGTGTGTGTGTATGCGCGCGCGTGTGTGTGCATCCTGACTATAGATGGCACGTGCCTGATAGCTCGCTAATCTTCCTATTGGAGCCGCAGGCAGTATGCAAATGAGGGGGGTCTCAAATCTACATGACAAAGAAGTGATTACCTCACTTTTAACCCACCTGTGCCACCTGCCCTACCCCCTACCCGCTCCTACCTAACCCCCAACTACCCACCTCCCCACCCACCTAACTCATTTTCACCCCCACCACCACCCCCATCACCACCGGATGTATTTAAACAGCACCGTCGCTTTTTCACAGTTAATTACTTTTATTAATACAAAATCTTAGACAGCCAATATAAATTAGACAAGAACTCAATAACATTTGAAAATAATGAATATCTTATAGAAACTGTGGGAGAGTCGAACCAGCTTCAGTTGGTGACACCCCGGCTATCACTTCCTCCCCTGTCCCATAACTGTCTCACACTCTTCTTCCCGTCAACACTGTCCCCGTTCTTCCTCTCCTTACTAGGTCATTCTCCAATCCTTTAATTATTGATATGCACACGTGTGTGTGTGTGTGTGTGTGTGTGTGTGTGTGTGTGTGTGTGTGTGTGTGTGTGTGTGTGTGTGTGTGTGTGTGTGTGTGTGTGTGTGTGTGTGTTATAAAAAAAATAGAAAGGAAGCTCGTGAAGCTACAATCAGACTTAGTGCGTCAGAGGTACAGTCACAAGCCCTAACTTGTAGCCCACCCTGGCCAGAGGGAGAGTTGAATCCAGCGGTCTTTCTGAACGACGGTTCACCGTCGAAAGAATAAGATGTGTAACCTAACCAACAGGGAGCTTCGCCCCCCGTTAGTTCGGTTACAACATGCCTTATATAACATATTTATGGTTAATTCACCTGTTATTTAGTGCTGGGTGTATATTTGACATCAATTATGTATATACGAGACTATAGGCGATATAGAGTGAAGGGAAGAGCAAGGATAAGACACTTTAAATACAGATAGTTAAACTTATTTCTGCCGAAAATAAAAATATTCAACTATTACAGCGAACTGTGGCAACTCTTGTGTAAAACTCTGCAGGTAATGTTATTAATTACATCCCTGAAGCAGCTAAAATAAAGTTATACATTGTTATTACAACAACACCATTCATTATTTTCACAAGTCGGGTATTTGTTTCACTCACCATGTCAAGCGTCAGCACGTAATGCTCCTCTTGAATGCTCTACTCTCACGTAATGCTCCTCTTGAATGCTCTACTCTCACGTAATGCTCCTCTTGAATGCTCTACTCTCACGTAATGCTCCTCTTGAATGCTCTACTCTCACGTAATGCTCCTTTTGAATGCTCTCTCACGTAATGCTCCTCTTGAATGTTCTACTCTCATGGTTATGGCCACGTTCCAAAGTTTGCTTCACTTACTGAAGCTGTTCGTCTCTGCCACAGTATCAATAAAATAGTTATTTCCAATATGGACTGTTGTTCATATTATTTATTCATTGAATTGTTGTGTGAAAAAAACAAAGAGAAAAAGAGAGAGGACAGACAGACAGACAGACAGACAGACAGACAGACAGACAGACAGAAGGAGTAAAACAAAGGCAGAGAGAGAAAGAGACACACACACATAGACAAAGGGAGACACAGAGACAGCGAGAAAGAGAAAGGGAGAGAGAGAGAGAATCGTGATATAAGCTCTCGCGAGTCCGTCTCATCTGCATATATTTAAGAGCGTTGTTTGTCCTGGCAATCAAAGACGACGGCTCTAAAGAACCTACTCACACACACACACACACACGTACATACATACATACATACATACATACATACATACATACATACATACATACATACTTTCATATATACATTCATACATGCACACACTCTTATATAGTAATATAAATTTATATTATTATTATTACTGTATTATTATTATTATTATTATTATTATTATTATTATTAATTTTTAATTATTATTGCCGCCCCTCGTGTTCGAGGATGGCCAGCCCTAGGGCCACCTAGATGTGAATGTGTTTCAAGTGTAGAAACTGTCGTCAACACAACAACCACCTAAGTTAACGAGCTGCATGATCCAGTGTCGAGGAATAGTCCGAGAAGACCGGACAACTCGCCAACCGCACTGGCTAACCATTACCCCGAACAATACGTGTCGAATAATATCCAGGTCCCAATTACAGCTGGGTAGACAGAGGAAAATTACGTAAAGTAGCTTGATCAAAGTTTTATCTTGCCTCGGAAAGAACTCTGATCCACTCGCTTGTGAGACAAGCATTTAGAGTTAGACCATTACACCACAGGCCGACGCACGCACGCGCGCATGCACACACACACACACACACATTTTGACTGCCTCAGGGTAAGGACGTCTTACCAGCGCTCTGGGTCCGGGTTATTGACTCTCGTAACGCCTTCCATTCCTCCGTCTCACTGGGATATATCAACAAACATTCAAGTGATCAGTGCAAAAGTTGTTTATTTAACTGTGAACCAGAAAACAAAAGAGAGATAGAATGACAGTCAACAGTGACCAGGGAAGAATATGGTCCTTGGCTTCGGTGGAGGGCCGAGGGACGCTGGCAGTGGCTACCTTTGGCTTGCGATCATGGCCAATGTTGATATACTTGCCTCGGTGAAATACTCTCGGCACATTTCGTTCTGGTTGAAGCTATGAAATGGATATCCAAGCGACAGTGTTATGGAATTATTAAAATGACCGAACCGACTCCACCCCCGTAGTTGCAAACAAGGTCACCATTTTCAGAAACCTCCCAAGGACCTTATATCTGACGGAGACCTAGAGAACCTAAACCATACAGGCCTGTCAACTATCTGAAGGTCCTCACTTATGGTCCAGTCTCCCAACCTCACCTCCCTGACCAACATATTTAATGAGCTCGTCACTACAGTCTGATCAGTCGCAGCCAATGTTGCTGCTATCTCTGAAGCGAGGCAAATTGTTCCTGAGACTTGCGACTTGAGGGATAACAACTCTTTCACCAGACCGACGTGGTGGTGGCGTTTTTCGTTTCTGTCACAACGACCTATACCCGACCCGCCTTCATGTTACAATCCCAGCTGGTGTGACATTGTTACAGGTACGTATTGGACTACGTGCTCACCCCCACCACACTGCCTCCATTATATACTGTGTGGTATACCACTCGCCTCTCTCACCCACCAGAGATATTCTTCTTATCAGTCACCTCAAACTACCACTGAGTCAGGTACCCATGTACCAAGCTGGTGCTTTGTGGTGATTTTAATGAAACTGACACCACTGATTTCCTGGAACAGCTGTTACTATCACAAGCTGTGAAATTCCCTACACACAACCAAAACACACTTCAATATCCCTGGACTGAAGTATTAAGTGTGGATGACGTAGACATCAAAGACAAATTGCATCAACACCACCACGGCTAACTTTCCCTGGATCACACCTCGAAATAGAGGACCTATGCACCAGAACAGAGCTTTTTATGTCATGACAACAACCGCTACAGGATCCTTCGTAGTAAAATCAATCTCGAAATACGCAATCCAGAGAAGGCTTACTCTCAGTCAAGCTGCAACACCTAAAGCAAACCATCATCAGTCATTGGTATGGAAAGATTAAGGGATTTTGTGGTTTAAACAATAAAACGCATTCCCTCTCCTTCTTCAGCCCAACAAACTAACGACTATTTTACCACTATATGCCAGATTGACACAGCCTGTACTCGTACCTTACCTACCAGTCCCCTCACCCAATAACTTGTTGCAATCATTTGAAGTCGCCAGGCGATTAAACAAGTTCAGGGTCAAGTGCTCCACCACTCCCGATGGCCTGCCAGTGAAGCTCTACAAGGACTTCTCCCCGGAATAAGCTCATCCTCTCTGCTTCATTATCAATTTTCTATCAAACAAGTGTGATTGGAACTGTTAATTCTGCCGTCCTAGTTTGCATTAATTCTGCCGTCCTAGTTTGCATTAATTCTGCCGTCCTAGTTTGCGGTAATTGTGCCGTCCTAGTTTGCATTTATTCTGCCGTCCTAGTTTGCATTAATTCTGCCGTCCTAGTTTGCATTAATTCTGCCGTCCTAGTTTGCGGTAATTGTGCTTGCCTCCTTTACGGTGTGAGCTAGTTCCGTACCCCGATGTCTATTAAGACTCTTGTAGTCATTATAATTGATGCCTTATGTTACCTTCATTATTTTCTCTTTGTATTATGATGATGTAAACTGTTTGTAAATCAATATTGATCACTTGTATTACTATGTCTTTGGCGAGCAATTAGTTGTCACTACATATTTGCAACTTGTCAACTGAGGTCTGAGCTGCCCAGCATCACTCACTTCTTCCTTGTCCTGTTGACTGTAAACAAGCTTGTCATTCATATTTATCTATCACATGACTGGTGACTGAGGTTCATCTTTTGTGTGCTGGCAGCGGTCATCTCATAGCTAAGTTGTAATGTGTATTCGTAGTTAGACATTTATATATGCATAAGGTGCTTGTTTGTGCTGTGATATGTGCTAATTTGTCTGGTATTTAGATGCCATTAGGATTATCAGTTACTATATTTGCTGAAACTTGTTATACGTAGTGTGATATTATACGGTATAACAATTTTACTTCTCTTTTCTTCACCAGTCATTCCCTTTCACTTTACTTTCGCATATTGTGGAACATTTAATAACCGTTGGATTCAATGTTCCATAACACAAGCTGACTCGAGGACTTCTTATGTCTCACCGGTGCTTCAGTCAACTAGTCCACAATCTTTAAACAATTTATGACCCAACGCCATTAACCTCAAATAACCATCGACCTTGAGTTTGGGAGAATTATCATGCCATGGCTAACAGGTTTCAAGGGGCTGTCTTCGCCTTTCTGCCACTCACCTGTGGCGTCCCCTAAGTTACTTGGATGGGGCCGCTCTGTTTCCTCATCCCCATCAACGGTGCCCTGAAGATACTCCTGATCGCTGGAAATGTGTTGACAACTCCACTACTGGCCAAAGTGTGAACGACCTGGCTCCTTACCACATCGCTCTCCAAAATATGCTGAACAGTCTCCAAGATTAGTCTACGGCCAACTCTGTTACCATCAACCAAATCAAGAACCATAGTTATGCACATCAACCTCTCCCTCAACCACATCCCACCTCCCTCCATGATACTAGGCTCTATAACACTCCAGGTTATCGATTCCACCAAGCTCCTCGGCGTCACTATTGATAACAAACTGAGTCGGAAAGTACAAGTTAGTACACCCATCAAATCTTCAAGCTATCGTCTCCACATCCTCCGTCGTCTCTAGTCCCTTGTATTAGACTTCCTGCGACTGAACTCATAAATGTTTACACAACATTAACACTTCCTAAACTCACCTATGCTCCCCCTGCCTGGTCTTTTTCTTTAACTGCTACACACCGAGGACTCCTAGAGAGAGTGCAGAAGAGGGTGTGCAAGACTATTCTCTCCCTCTCTTGCACCAAATATCAAGAGACGCTTAGTATACTGATCCTCTCAACTCTCTCTGATCATCACCATGACCTTATCTGTCACCTTTGGACAAAGCTACTATACCATCCTCGTCACCGCCTTCTCCTCCCACCTGAGATCCCTCGTCCGCGAATTGCTGTTTGACAACACAACTAAATCCATGTCATACGACCACGTACTTATCGCTCTAAGAACAGCCCCATTCCAGCCAATATAAAATTCGCCAACAACTCTCAGATAACTTGGGTGTTCAGTCCCAGCCAATCTCAATTTTGTAATGTAACTGTGCCGTAATTCCTTGTTCAATAACCCTCCTCGGTTTATTAAATATGTACCACTTGTGTTATTTGTATATTTTCACCTTATGGCTGCTGTATTTGTTAGTAACTGTTAATTACTATTATTATTATTTATATTATATTTTACGCATACAAATGCACCCGCTCTCAGTTTTGCTCGCGCGCGCACACACACACACACACACACACACACACACACACACACACACACATATATATATATATATATATATATATATATATATATATATATATATATATATATATATATATATATATATATATATATATATACATATATATATATATATATATATATATATATATAACCTGGATATATTCCATTTCCTGTATTTTGAGGAAAATTAATTTGAGAATTGGACTTGAATTAATCCGAACATCAGAGCGACTAACATACCCTCACCCACCTCTGGCTGATTGAAACTCTGATTGGTGGTAGTGATTGGAAATAATCCCTATACCAATCTCTGTATGGGATTGAAAGCGTTTCGATTCTATTGCTATTGTTAAAGAAATAATCACGTTGGTTATCTCGAGGTGGATGTTATAAATAATATAATCTCTAATAGCTCCTTCATAGAAGACTTTGTGAATAATAAAACATTATATATATTCTTTTCATACACGGTAAGTTATTGTTTATTATTGTATGAAATGTTGCTGTTATTACAATCATAATTTCAGGCTATTATGCTGTGTTACCCTCACCTGCCCTAACCTAACACCGTATAAGCAAACAATATATAACCTGAGAAAAAACAGTAATTAATCCGAGCATAATCGAGCCTAAAGTAATCTGGTTCAACTATGTTAATATCGCCTAATCTAACCATTTATAATCTAAACTATGTTATGTTAATTTGACTTCACCTAATTTGAACTTAAATATTTTAAAAGAAAAAATATTTCCTTATGATGAAAAAATAAAAAAGTTCAATTGAAATGAAAAGTGATGTTTTGTTAGAGAGCCAGAGCTGTGTGTACCAGAGCTGTGTATACCAGAGCTGTGTGTACCAGAGCTGTGTGTACCAGAACTGTGTGTACCAGAACTGTGTGTACCAGAGCTGTGTGTTCCATAACTGTGTGTACCAGAACTGTGTGTACCAGGGCTGTGTGTACCAGGGTGTGTATACCAGAACTGTGTGTACCAGAGCTGTGTGTACCAGAGCTGTGTGTACCAGAGCTGTGTGTACCAAAGCTGTTTGTACCAGAGCTGTGTGTGCCAGAGCTGTGTGTACCAGAGCTGTGTGTGCCAGAGCTGTGTGTACCAGAACTGTGTGTACCAGAACTGTGTGTACCAGAGCTGTGTGTTCCATAACTGTATGTACCAGAACTGTGTGTACCAGGGCTGTGTGTACCAGGGCTGTGAATACCAGAAGTGTGTACCATAACTGTGTGTACCAGAGCTGTGTGTACTAGTTCTGTGTATACCAGACACTTGACTTACACTAACATCTAAAACTGACTAATTTACCGTACCATCACAACCCATTATAACATATACTGTCATAAAATAACCTGACCTGACCTGACCTGACCTAACCTAACCTAACCTAACCTAACCTAACCTAACCTAACCTAACCTGACCTAACCTAACCCAATCTAATCTAACCTATGAATCGCTTCGTCCACCCATTTACCTGATTAATGTATATCAATAACTGTAAATAAATTGTGTACTTACGTGTATGAACATAACACTAACAGGTAGATGTGAATAAACAAATGCAGGAACGTGTGTGGAGTTTTGTCTAAGTATTATGTTTGTAAAATATGAAAGAAATACGTCATTGTGTTTATTATTATTATTATTATTATTATTATTATTATTATTATTATTATTATTAGCATCTTCAGTATCATCATCATCATCATCATCATCATCATCATTATCATTATTATTATCATTATTATTATTAGTAGTAGTAGTAGTAGTAGTATTTTTATTGTTACTGAACGTTGTAAGTGGATTCAGTAACATAGGTAATATTACCATACTACATAATTATAGATCAATAACTTCACTTTAATAAAATCAAGAACACTGTGGTGGTGAAGGAACTGTTAAATGTAAAACAAAATCAATCAAATGTATATCAATTTCTCTGGACCACTAAAGTCATTTCACTTATAATTCTCTAACCAAAATACTGTACAGCTTCTCTAGTTCTCTTTCTTTCTAAATCCGTTTTGATCTTCATACAACTTATTAATTACTTTGTATTTTTGTCTATTTAAAAATATTTGTAATGAAACTTTATAGACATGAGTTATTAAGGTCAATAGTTGCACTCTAAAGGTCTTTAAGGTAATAACATAAATATGACTTTTTTTAGTAATTAGAAAGATTTAACTTATAGTTCATATATTTACATATTAGTCAAACAGCTGATTCCAGTCCTCATAATTGCCTAAATCAACCTAACAAATATAACGTAACCAAACTTACTTTATACTCCATTCAAAAGTGAGTAATTTCCTATATCTTCCATATATAATCATGCCAAGGTAATTAAGTATTCTTTTGATTATGAAACTTGTGCTATAGTCTCAGAAAGTTCGGCAGAGGACTAACTTTAGTGTTACTTGTGAGGGTCAAACTTTTGCTCTGAAGTTGTCATCTGACGGAGCCTGTGTGGAGGTGGTGTGAGTTTACATTCGATTTACTACCTCTCTCTCTATCTCTCTCTCTCTCTCTATCTCTCTCTCTCCCTCTCTCTCTCTCTCTCTCTCTCTCTCTCTCTCTCTCTCTCTCTCTCTCTCTCTCTCTCACACACACACACACACACACACACACTTGCTTATTCATAGGAGTCGTGTGTATGGTTGATAGCTGCGTAGTAAAACATATGCTAGAAATTTTTTTGAAACGGGACGACCTTATTGGCACGAGGCGAGAGGCGAGGAAATGTAATCCTTATGGGACATTGAGATGAATTCATTGTATTTTTATAAGTTACACAATGGAGGAGAGTCTGGGAGTGGGAGGATGTAGAGGAGTGGGAGCGTATGGGCGAGTGGGAGGATGTTGGTGAGAGATGTGGAGGATGTACGAGGGGTGGGATCGCATGGGAAGTGGAGGTCTGTGTGGGAGTGGGAGGAGTGTGGGGAATGGGAGGGTTTAGGAGCGTGGGAGTTTGTGTAGGAATGTGTGAGTTTGTGTGTGTGTGTGTGAGACCGACAGCCGACGTAAGCGACCTTTTCAGGTACCTCATTTGATCCTACCTGTGCCGAACTCTTGCTATCACCCATCCTAACCTATCAACCTTACCGCCCATAAATTCCCTAGATAGAGTATCCTTCCCCCTTATCTTATGACCAGAATTTATTACCATTTTCTTATTCTTCCTCTCGCTTTATTAATATTTGTTCGTATTCTGTTTTATTTACTCCTCTTCCAAAGCAAATCTCAGAGGGGGAGGGAATTGCATTATTTATTTTTGTTAACTATTTCGTTTTTTTTTGTTATTTTTAACTTTTATCATTATTATTTATCATTCCGTTTGTATTACCTTTTCATTAGTTTTCCAGTGTTTATCATTAATTATTCTAGGATCTCTCTCTCTCTCTCTCTCTCTCTCTCTTTCTTCTTGACTATTATATGCATTAGAATTCCTCCGTCTTCCCGTTCTTCAAGTCCGTAAGCCCTTGTTGTTGATATTTCAGTCATGTTGGATATTTCTGTTTTATATTCCTGTTGTATATTCCTGTTGTATATTCCTGTTGTACGAGTATATTTATATTGGATATTCCTGCTACTTTCTCCTGGTGAAGTATTCCAAGGCGTCAGTATCCCGCTGGTGTTACTGAGACTCGCAATATAAGTGTATCGTGCGGCGCTAAAAACATATATATGTTGAGACGGAAACTTGGCGATAAAGTGAAACATGGGTGGAGAGTACCGTAGAGTCCGTCTGGCAACTCCCACAACTTGGTGAAATGTTGTTGTGATGTTAAAATATTTCTTCTTTATAATATATATATATATTACTTCAGAGACGACAAGGTTGAGGTTATGTTTATTATAATGAAGTTCTTTCCTAAATATTAGATAAAGTGTTAAGTAATATTTATCACCTGGGTCACAGAACGGAGACATATTGCATATAGCTCTTATGAAGTGAGGTCCTGTCAATAATACTTTGTTGAATTGATGCAGTAGAGACGTATGGTACACCTCGGTCAGTAGAGACGTATGGTACACCTCGGTCAGTAGAGACGTATGGTACACGTCGGTCAGTAGAGACGTATGGTACACGTCGGTCAGTAGAGACGTATGGTACACGTCGGTCGGTAGAGACGTATGGTACACGTCAGTCAGTAGAGACGTATGGTACACCTCGGTCCGGTAAGGAGTACTCGTCGTAAAGAGGCGTACACCTCGGTCGTAGAGACGTAACACCTCGGTCAGTAGAGACGTATGGTACCTCGGTCAGTAGAGACGTATGGTACCTCGGTCAGTAGAGACGTATGGTACACCTCGGTCAGTAGAGACGTATGGTACACCTCGGTCAGTAGAGACGTATGGTACACCTCGGTCAGTAGAGACGTATGGTACACCTCGGTCTTGTAAAAAGTTGGGATCTTCGACTATATGTCCCAGTCACCATGCACGACTATATGTCTCCCCTTCACCATCACCCACCACTGTACACCATCACTCACCACTATGCCTCACCCACCACTATACACCATCACCCACCACTGTACACCATCACCCACCACTATACACCATCACCCACCACTGTACACCATCACCCACCACTTACACCATCACCCACCACTATACACCATCCTCACCACTATACACCATCACCCACCACTATACCATCACCCACCACACACCATCACCCACCACTGCACATCCTCACCACTATACACCATCACCCACCACTGTACATCACTCTGTACACCATCACCCACCACTGCACACCATCACTCACCACTATACACCATCACCCACCACTGTACACCATCACCCACCACTGTACCATCACCCACCACTGTACACCATCACTCACCACTATACACCATCACCCACCACTGTACACCATCACCACTGTACACCATCACCCACCACTATACAACATCACCCACCACTGTACCATCACTCACCACTGTACCATCACTCACCACTATACCATCACTCACCACTGTACACCATACTCACCACTGTACACCATCACCCACCACTATACACCATCACCCACCACTGTACACCATCACCCACCATATACACCATCCACCCACCACTGTACACCATCACTCACCACTATGCACCATCACCCCACCACTATACACCATCACTCACCACCAGCACCATCACCCACCACTATCACCATCACCCACCACTGTACACCATCACCCACCACTATACCATCACTCACCAATGTACACCATCACCCACCACTGTACACCATCACCCACCACTGCACACCATCACTCACCACTATGCACCATCACCCACCACTTACACCATCACCCACCACTCACACCATCACCCACTGACACCATCACTCACCACTATACCATCACCACCACTGTACACCATCACCCACCACTGTACACCATCACCCACCACTATACACCGTCACCCACCACTGTACACCATCACTCACCACTGTACACCATCACTCACCACTATACACCATCACTCACCACTGTACACCATCACCCACCACTGTACACCATCACCCACCACTATACCATCACCCACCACTATACACCATCACCCACCACTGTACACCATCACCCACCACTGTACACCATCACTCACCACTGTACACCATCACCCACCACTATACACCATCACTCCTGTACACCATCACCCACCACTATACACCATCACCCACCACTGTACACCATCACCCACCACTATACACCATCACCCACCACTATACCATCACTCACCACTGTACACCATCACCCACCACTATACACCATCACCCACCACTGTACACCATCACCCACCACTATACACCATCACCCACCACTGTACACCATCACTCACCACTGTACACCATCACCCACCACTATACACCATCACTCACCACTGTACACCATCACCACCACTATACACCATCACCCACCACTGTACACCATCACCCACCACTATACACCATCACCCACCACTGTACACCATCACTCACCACTGTACACCATCACCTACCACTGTACACCATCACCCACCACTATACACCGTCACCCACCACTGTACCCATCACTCACCACGTACACCATCACTCCACCACTATACACCATCACTCACCACTGTACACCATCACCCACCACTATACACCATCACCCACCACTGTACACCATCACCCACCACTACACCATCACCCACCACTGTACACCATCACCCACCACTGTACACCATCACCCACCACTGTACACCATCACCCACCACTGTACACCATCACCACCTGTACCCATCACCCACCACTGTACACCATCACTCACCTGTACACCATCACCCACCACTGTACACCATCACCCACCACTGTACACCATCACCCACCACTGTACACCATACCCACCACTGTACACCATCACCCACCACTGTACACCATCACCCACCACTGCACCATCACTCACCACTATACACCATCACCCACCACTGTACACCATCACTCACCACTGTACACCATCACTCACCACTGTACACCATCACCCACCACTGTACACCATCACTCACCACTGTACACCATCACTCGCCTCTCCTGGCCTCATTACACCTTGTCGCCTCAAGGTTATTATACTGTACACTGTGAGCACGACACGGAAGATTAACTCCACTATGCCAAACGTACACACAGTAAGAGCTATATGTATACAGTGTGTGTGTGTGTGTGTGTGTGTGTGTGTGTGATTTATAAACGATAAGAATAATTACATTTCATTAGTAGTGGATATTATTGACAACACTACCTCCCATGTGTGACTACGAAGAAGATGTTGGTTGAGGTGAACACACACACACACACACACACACATACATACACACATACATACACACACACATACACATACACACACACCGTTAAACAGACGTACACAGACAAAAAAAAACATTATAAGTATTCTCAACAAAATACAGAGAAAGCGAATGTCCAGTAAATTTACACAAACCCTTGAACAGAAGAAGAGAGACAAAGAAAGTAAAGAGAGCCAGAGAGAGATATGTTAGGGTCCTTTATCTCTCCCTACAGAACAATTTAATTACAGAAGCAAGAAGAAAGTTAGAGACAAATAGAGACAGAGAAAGACATTGTGGCCATTCCCCGCTATTACCAACACATTGTGGCCAACCCCCACCAACCATCAACACGC